>NW_024812212.1:0-2648 GCF_019175285.1 Sceloporus undulatus | reverse complement strand
AATATAATATACTTTGGGAGCTGGACATGTTTAGCCTGGAGAAGACAAGGTTAAGAGGTGATATGATAGCCCTGTTTAAATATATGAATGGATGTCATATTGAGGAGGGAGCAAGCTTGTTTTCTGCTGCTCCAGAAAACAGGATCCGGAACAATGGATGCAAGCTCCAGGAAAAGAGATTCCACCTGAACATTAGGAGGAACATCCTGACAATAAGGTCTGTTCAACAGTGGAACACACTCCTTCCTCGGAATACAGTGGCATCTCCTTCCTTGGAGGTCTTTAAGATGAGGCTGGATGGCCATCTGACGTATATGCTTTGATTGAGAGTTCCTGCATGGCAGGGGGTTGGACTGAATGGCCCTTGTGATCTCTTCCAACTCTATGATTCTAATATCATAAAGAATATAGTTTAGGCCATTGCTGGGATATTGAGGATGTATTAGAGTACTCACTATCCCAACACATACAGAACATTTAGCCACCAAAGAATTATAGTGCATTTAGAAATTTCTTGCCACATTTCAGAGGCAAACGTCATTTTTAATAACAGTTTTGGGGAGCATGGTGGGATTGAGGGCCACTGGGGCTACCCCATATTTATATCCAGAGATGTTCCCCCATATCCTCCAACATTGCACAGATGGGAAAAGCAAGACACATGTGGACAAGCAATCCAGAAGGCAGTGAAGGTGGCCAAAGTTGTTTATGAGGAAGGTCACACAAACGGGGAAGGGCACAGCAGTTTGCTTTTGCTTCAGCCTCCTGGGAAGGGCAATATCCTGCCTCCTTCTTTCCTCTCTTCGCCCCACTTTTGAGTTGATGGGGTGCAAACTGAATGGCATCCAGGATTTGAAGTGAGCTGAGAAGGGGGAAAGTGGGAGGAGGAGAGAGCAACCGGGTCATTTTTAAAAGCCCCTGAAAAAGTGGGATGACAGAGGGTTAACCAGGACTGTCTCTGCCATATTGGGGGAATATGTTCTCCGCTTGCTTTCATGTTGTTGTGGGTTAAGGATTGGGTAACTCTAGAGGATGAAAGACTTCTGGAATTGGAAGGGGATGGGTTGAAATTTGGTTGGCATGCTTACTTGGCAAAGCCCAACAAAATAAATTTTTTATGGATCATTGTATTAGGAAACCCCTGTTAAAAATTTGGAACCGTTACAAAGATAGAGTCCTACCTAAATTGAACGGATGGGTCTCCCCTCATGAAGCAATCTTTAGAAAGGAAATGGCCAAAGACTCAAAATGGTATAAGTATAATGATTTGTTGGAATTTCAGAAAGGAAATTGGGTAATTAAAACAAGAGAAAAACTACTGGAAGAAGGATGGAAAGGAACATGGTTTGCATACAGACAGATCTATGAACTATTTAGGTTAGATGAGAAAACATATGGCTTTGTAAGAAAGGAGGATGACCCTCATTTAGGAAAGATTTTGGCCCTTGAAGAAAATAAATTAATTAGCAAAATCTATAAAACACTATTACAGTATGACACAGAAGAGGAGGTGGTAAAACACCAGATGATTAAATGGGCAAGGAGTGTTGGCCACCCTATATTACTTTCACAATGGGAAAGAGTTTGGAAAAACGGATTTAGATATTAAGCTTATCAAAACCTGAGGGAGAATTTTTACAAAATGTTTTATCAATGGTATCTCTCACCAGACAAACTAGTAAACATCTATAAAAACAATAGCAACAGATGCTGGAAATGTAAAAAGGATATTGGTACCTTTTACCATGGATGGTGGGCGTGTGATTGGGCCAAAACATTTTGGGCAATGATTAAGGATTGCATCAGCGAAATTTTAAATATCAATTTACATTTAAAACCCAAATGTTATCTTTTGGGTATATTTGGAGATGAAATTCCCTCTAAATATGGAAAAATTGTTTTTTATATGGCTTCTTTTGCCCGGATATGTTATGCTCAAAAATGGAAATAAAGTGATATTCCAACAAAGGACTGGATGATAAAATTGTATGATGGAATAGAAATGGACAAATAAACTCAGACATTGAGGAATGAAAATAAGGGGAAATTAAGGGAAGAATGGAGTGTGGTTATCAAATTTTTGAAAGAGAATTTGGGGAATTGAGCAGCTATTAATATAGCTTGATTTGGTAAGATAGAACCCATACTTCCTTCCTGTTAAATTTTAAGAAAGTCAATTAATCAAGTTAGTACATACTGGTAAGAAGGAAGCCAATTAGCATGTAAGAATGAAGAGAGAATGAGATTTTGAAGAAGAGTGGAAGATAAGAACAGTATAATTTGGAAGCCTAGAATTTTAGTTTAGAGAGTAAGAAATTGGGATTATAAGGAAGAGAAGAAGAATCTATGGGTTAGGGAAGAAGGAGAGAAATATTTAGATTAGTGTAGTTAAGAAGAAGTGAAGAAGCGTTAAGTAAATTTTAGGGTTAGATGGATAAGTTGATAGATAGATGGAATGGGGAGTTTTTACAAATATATAGCCCAATTTTATAATGAGTATCTTTATTATGTAATATGATCTATGTAAAGGTATAAATGGATAGGTTTGAATGTTGTTTGTATATTTATATATTTTGTATTGTTTTAAATTTAATAAATAATTATATATATATATATATATATATATATATATATATATAATAGTCAAG
>NW_024812211.1:0-2648 GCF_019175285.1 Sceloporus undulatus | reverse complement strand
AATAATAATAATAATAATAATAATAATAATAATAATAATAATAATAAACCTTTATTTATAAAGCTTTTATAATTTGTGGTAGAACTTGCAGGAGACTCAAATTTGAAAGGACAACCCAACAGTCTCAGGTATTTGGGAACAGAATTAGATTTAGGGGCAGGCTTGTCCTGATTGCCACAGGAAAAGTTACCACACTTTGGGGACTGGTGCAGATTTTTTTGGCCACCAAGGAGTGCATCATTAGAGACTTACAGACACTGCTAGGGCATTTCAACTTTGCTTGCAGGGAGACTGCATCAGGGCAGGCATTTTGAGCCCACCTAGTAAGGGCCACTGCTGGGGCAATTATGCCTTATCATCCCATCTGCATTTCCCAGGGACTAAGGCAAGTTTGAGAAATGGAGGTATGGTTTTCTATAGGTTTAATGGGGATTCACATTGGTGTGAACCTTAAGAAGGGGTTCCCACTTTTCAGGTTCAATCTTATACTGCAGCGAGCATAGGTTTGGGGGGGTTTTCTTTAAAAATCATAGAATCGTACAGTTGGAAGAGACCACAAGGGCCATCCAGTCCAACCCCCTGCCATGCAGGAAATCACAATCAAAGCATCCCCAACAGATGGCCATCCAACCTCTGTTTGAAGATCTCTAAGGAAGGAGACTCCACTACACTTCGAGGGAGTGTGTTCCACTGTCGAACAGCCCTTACTGTCAGGAAGTTCCTCCTAATGTTGAGGTGGAATCTCTTTTCCTGCAGCTTGCATCCATTGCTCCGGGTCCTAGTCTCTGGAGCAGCAGAAAACAAGCTTGCTCCCTCCTCAATATGACATCCCTTCAAATATTTAAACAGGGCTATCATATCACCTCTTAACCTTCTCTTCTCCAGGCTAAACATCCCCAGCTCCCTAAGTCTTTCCTCATAGAGCATGGTTTCCAGACCTTTCACCATTATAGTCACTCTCCTTTGGACATGCTCCAGTTTCTCAATGTCCTTTTATAATTGTGGTACCCAGAACTGGACACAGTATTCCATGTGGGGCTTGACCAGAGCAGAACAGAGTGGCACTATTACTTCCCTGGATCTAGACAATATACTCCTATTGATGCAGCCTAAAATCGCATTGGCCTTGTTAGCTGCCACATCACACTGTTGACTCATGTTCAACTTGTGGTCTACTTGGACTCCTAGATCCCTTTCACACGTAGTTTCATTCAGCTAGCTGTCCCCCATCCTATATCTGTGCTTTTCATTCTTCTGCCCTAAGTGCAGTACCTTACATTTCTCCGTGTTGAATTTCATTTTGTTAGCTTTGGCCCAGTTTTCTAGTCTGTTCAGGTCATTTTGAATCTTGATCCTGTCCTCTGGAGTATTAGCTACTCCTCCTAATTTGGTATCATCTGCAAATTTGATAAGTATTCCCCCAATTTTGTCCTCCGAGTCATTGATAAAGATGTTGAATAGAACTGGCCCGAGGACAGAGCCTTGTGGGACCCCACTGGTCACTTCTTTCCAGGATGATCAAGAGCCATTGATGTGTGTACCAATGGCTTGAATAGTGTCTAGAATCAGAAATGACTAGAGACATGCCTTTTATGGAATATTTCTTCTGTAATGGTGGCAGTGACCACTTGAACTAATGAATTTGTCAGTGAGAAAGTAGGCTTCTGATATGACAACTAAGCCTTAATAAGGGTCATGTATTGGCAACCATATAAGTCTGACAGTGTCATGCACTTAGTGCAAGATTTTGTGCTTCCATATCTGCCTGCTAACTACTTCTTAAGCAGCCCATGTTCCAGGCCCAAACAATACCATTGCAGCTACCCTGACTCTTTTTGAAAATAGAGGTTCTTACAATTGCCATCTGAAGCAAACCTGCAGCCAAGTGACTTTCCAGTGGAACTGTAGTGTATTGGAAGTGATTCTGTGCTCAGCACATTATGGGCTTATGAGAGAATTTTTTGTTTTTTTTCCACTGGACTGAAGGAGGTCAGGGGTGTGGTAGACTACTGAAATCATGGTTCTGCATTATTTGGTCAAGCTTAGAGAACAAGTTTGACCCCATTGTCATGAAACCTTCACATGGTAGTCATTTCATTTTTAATAAGAACTGAGGTTTTCTTACCTATGTAATTCATTCTTGGCGGTGGGAGGATGGTGAAGGCATTAGGGATGTAATTCATCACTAATTTTCTTTTTGAAGGAAGCAAAAATAATTTTAGCAATTTTCTTCCCACTGCAAGAAAGACTTCAACAACCACATTGTTTTTGAATCCTGAACACAATTCAGGACTTATTCGACCAAATAATAATAATAATAATAATAATAATAATAATAATAATAATAATAATGATGTAGCTGTTTTGCACAGAATATTATTTCCTGCAACTAAAAAGCTATTTTCTGCACTGAAAACACTATTTTCAGTGAAAAACAGCCTCATGCAATTTTTACTCAAAACCAATGCCGAAATGTGAAGATTCTCTTCAGTCCAGGATTCTTCTCATCATGATTTCTTCATAGCCAAACAGATCAAAACACTTTTTCCAATCATTTTTCAAATATTTTAAAATATCTTGCCATCCCTAAAAGTTATAACTCTCCCACCTCATATATGTGAAGGTCCATCATATTTCCCATCACATTT
>NW_024812210.1:0-2648 GCF_019175285.1 Sceloporus undulatus | reverse complement strand
GACGGTTCCCTGCCCTCGGGCTTACAATCTAAAAAGACATGACACAGAAGGAGAAGGGAGTGGTGGAGGGAAAGGGTAAGAGGTCCAGCAGTTCCTCTCTACCTCCAAGCCCTGGACCAAGGCAGATGGACTGGAGGGAGGGCTTGGCTTCATAATGGAAGGTTAATCTTCTTCCAGGGAAAATACATACTCTCAAGTAGGATAATGCATATACAGTACATAGCAATACAGGAAATGGTTCGATAAACAGGCAACAAAAGAACATCAGATAGTAAGCGACTATTATGCAATGCCTGGGAAGGCTTCTCTGAACAGGATGGTTTTCAACTCTGTTTTGAAGCTAGTTAAAGAAGTGATGGCTCTTGCTTGTGGGGGAAGAAGGTTCCAGGAGTGAGGGGCAGCGAGTGAAAAGGGGCGAATCCGGGATGGGGCAGAGGAAATCCTGGGCTGAGACAGGAACCCTTGACTACCAGAACGGAGGGCCTGAGTGGGAAGGTGAGGAGAAAGAAGGTCTGATAAGTAAGGAGGGGCCAGTCCATGGAGGGCTTTAAACGTCGACAGCAGGAGCTTATACTGAATGCAGAAAGGGAGGGGGAGCCAGTGAAGGGATGCCAACACAGGAGAGATGTGGTCAGAGCGGTGGGTGGAAATGATAATGCATGCAGCTGAATGCTGGACAGAGATTAAAGGACGGAGGTGAGAAAGAGGAAGCCCAGCCAGGAGGACGTTACAGTAATCCAGTCATGAGATCACTAGGGCATGGACCAGGATCTTGGCAGTAGAGGCGGAGAGATATGGTCGGATGGCTTCCAATTGGCAAGGAAGTCAGTCAGACAAGGGTGAATTTGATTATTATGCCATATCATGTTATTTTAACATATGTAATTTGATATTGATAGTTGTACTCCTGCCAGGAAAGTGCTGGGATTGCTGTTTAAATTATTATGCTATTTTATTATGCTATTTTATGCTATTTTATGCCATTAGTATGCTATGTATTATGCTATGTATTTTGGATTTTGTAGTCTATATTCTTTTTTGTTGTTGTTATAATATTGCTGTGATGTATTTGATGGGGGGTATATTTTGTATTTTTGAGATCTTGTTTTGTAATCCACTTTGATTCCACAAGGAAAAGGCGGAATATAATTATTATTATTATTATTATTATTAATTTTATTATCCTTTCTTTTTAATTTATGTGCAGAACATATCACACAGATTGAAGGATTAGACTCAGAGGAAGGAGGTGTGAAAACAGAAGGAAAGAATAGATAAAGTAACTGGAAAATTAAAAACAGTCAAAGTAATTGGAAATTTATAAAAGTAGACAAAGCAGATATCAAAATAGTTGAAGATTTTCTATATCTTGGCTCAGTCATAAACCAAATTAAAGACTGTAGTCAAGAAATCAGAACAAGACAAGAACTAGGACTTGGAAGAGCAGTCAGATTTATTTATTTATTTTTAAAATTTTATTTTTATTTGGTTTTTCTTTTCTTTACATTCTTTACATTCGGAGCAGTCAGATTTATAATTAATTACTAAAGGGAAAATTATCAATGACATAGTATTTCCATTTAACATGTATTGTTGTGGAAGCTGAACAGTGAAGAGGAGAGCTAGTAAAAGCTTTAGCTGCCTTTACCACCCTCCCTGCCTGCAGTGAACCTTCCTCAGAAAGAGAGAGCCAGCAACAGCTTTTCCTTTTTTCTTTTCTGTTTTAGTCATTGTTACATCTTCTTCTGTTGATTACTGGGTAGTGAATCCATTCCTTCTCATGGCCCCACACATTTCTCCTAACCTGATCCCCATTCAGCCTCTTCCTATCTCCCAGCTTCCATTCTTCTATTAACTCTGGAACTGTTGCTGCTGTGCTGCCCCTAATGGTCTCGCAACTTGATTTCTGTAACATCCTTCTGGCAAGGCTTCCTCTTTCTTGCCTCTGTCCCTTAATTTCTGTCCAGCATTCAGCTGCATGTATTATTACATCCACCCACCGCTCTGACCATATCTCTCCTTTATTATCATCCCTTCACTGGCTCCCCTTCCCCTTCCGTATTTAGTATAAGCTCCTGTTGTTGACTTTTGAAGCCCTCCATGGGCTGGCCCCTCCTTATTTATCAAACTTTCTTTCTCCTCACTTTCCCACTCATGCCCTCCATTCTGGTAGTCAAGGTCTGCTGTCTCAGCCTAGGGTTTTCATTGCCCCATCCTGGATTTGTCCCATTTCACTTGCTGCCCCTCTCTCCTGGAACCTCCTTCCCCCACGAACACAAGCACATCACTTCTTTAACCAGCTTTAAAATGGAGTTGAAGACCATCCAGTTCAGAGAAGTTTTCCCAAGCATTGTGTGACTATTATTTGTTATTTTACATTTTTAATTTGTTGCCTACTTTACTTTATTGAACCCTTTCCTGTATTGTTTTGTATTATTTATATATATTATGCTATTATTTCTTAAATTGTACGCCATGGGCAGGTTTACTTTATCCATTTTATTGTCTGTAGTACAGTGCTGTGTAAATCTACAGCACTATATAAATAAAGCAGAAGAAGAAGAGGAAGAGGAGAAGGAGGAGGAGGAGGAGGAGGAGGAGGAAGAAGAAGAAGAAGAAGAAGAAGAAGAAGAAGAAGAAGAAGAAGA
>NW_024812209.1:0-2648 GCF_019175285.1 Sceloporus undulatus | reverse complement strand
ATGGTGCAAAATTGTGCAAAGTATGGGTGTAAATAATATTCATTTTTTAATTATTATTATTTTATAACTTTTTACAAACATAGGCCACACACAATACACAATACCCAATATTCATAAACATTGCCTTTTTCAACAAGGAGTAAAAACTGGAAAAAATGGGGAAAAAAATGGACAATTGCCATGATAGCTTTTGCCCTTGAACAAGAGCAAAAAGGCAAGCACTTTCCACATTATAATCAAAAATAGCAATACAAATCTTTGTGTGTGAGTTCACTATGTAATTTCATTAAAAAAAAACCAAAAAACATTATGACCTGAATCCTATCATTAGTCCTAATTAAACTACTAGATCCATTGAATCTCTAGGATCTACCCATTTGATTATTTAGCATTCAATTGATTCCATGTGTCTACTCTAATTGTCACTAACAAATGTGATTTAAATACAATTGTTAGTGCATAAATGTTATATTACACTCAACAGCTGAGCTACTGAGTTCTATGGAAGGTCTGCCTGCTTACTCATTGCCTGTCATTAGGAAGTCTTTCTTTACTGTACAGAGTGAGCTTGAGTATCTTTTATGGTCAATTACATATATTATATCTGGTGCCAAAAAGGAAGAAACCTCCATGTAAGAGCAATGGATAAAATATGCGGAGTGTGGAGGGACATCCTTCTGGCAGCCATGATGTGTCTGGCTTGCGTCTCCACTAACTGATAATGACATTTGCCCATTGCAGTTTCAAGAGGCCTGTGCAGAAGAGGATAAGATCTTCTTCACTCATCTCACACTTAACTGCTGCCAAGCAGAGGCTGAAAACTACCATGGCATGCACAATCATTGCACATATTGACCCCAGAATATTATGAGCAAGTGCAATCCCAGGAAACATGTGAAATCAAGTAACTTTTCAAATTTCTTCCTTTCCTTTTTCCTTTTTCCTTTTTTAAAGATCATGTGTTGTCTGAGTAAGTTTCCTTTCAAATTCAACACATCCAACTTTGAATTTGCCAAGTGGTTTTCACTCAGACATCTGGCAAAATGTTCTCTCCAGGATATGAAAGAAAAAAGTGATCAGACTTTCTGCACTTTTTTTTCATTGAAAACCACAGCTATTTGTGAATTTCCTGTACTTTAGATGTGGCTCAGATGAATGATTATTTGGTTTTGTTTGGGGAAAAATAATTGGGGGAAAATATTTAAATGTACTGGCCTAAGAAATATTGGTTGTGATCATCTTAATGCAAACATGGAACACAACTTGAAAGATAAACTCAAAAATATTTTACAATGTGCACAAAATGTACATACATAGATCTATTAGCAGAACATATTTGTTCATGAACCTGTAATGTCATTGTTGGAATGTTTCCAAAAAGTGTATTGTTTTTTCAGCAGTACACCTGCTGGGCTTTATTGGTCACATTAGAGAAAATGTCAGAAATGACATGGAGTTTTGTGAAAAGAGAACAATATGATGAATGGAATACAAAAATAGTTCATGTTAAGAGGAAAAATATCTTAAATCCCCTGCATGGGCCTGTGTCAACTGCTATACAAAATCCTGTATATTCAAATTCAAGCTAAGCCAAATATACTCCCCAGCCACCACATTTTACTCATGCTTGTAGTCATATGAAGTAAGGGTTCTTCACCTCTTCAGGGAAATTTATTTTGTTTTGGAGAGATAAGAAGGTGTCTTATCTGCTCAGTACCTGAAGAAACTTGTTCAGCACTGAGTAGAGAAACAATGCTTTTTATCTCTGATCACTGACTGGAGGTAAGAGAACTGTTTCCTTCTATAGTGCTGGGCAAGCTAGGTCTAGCTCCTGGGTTGGAGTTTTCCTATTTCTGGCACTTAGTATTAGCATTTAGGGTGTCCATGTGCAAGGCATAGTCTTCTACGTCCTCTCTTGCTATGTATTGGATCTTTAAAATAAATCAGAGCTTAGTCACATCAGTTCCTATGTAGGTAGGACCTGTTCATTCATTTAGTCACTGTGAAGAAGAGTAGGGCACACACAGTCAGCAGAATACAATGCCATCCAATTGCTTCCCTTGTTGAATTACCAACATTGTTCTCCATTTTGCACAGAAGATTCGTCTTCAATGAATAATACTTCTTTCTTTTTGGAGTTCATACTTATTCCATTAAGTTCATGCTTAATCTCACACATTTGCCAAGACACAATTGCATCCAACTCTCTTCAGTTTTCTCTTTTAAACCAGTTCTTTTCCTATTATCTCCCTCCAGTTTTCTGATCTCTTTGATCATGTGGTACCCATACTTGGGTCTAATGTGACAGATGTAGCCTCTGTCTTGTACTGTTGAGAAGGAATCAATCAACATTTGTGGACGAAAGAGCTTTTTTTCTGGCCATATCTGAATTATGGAACATTTTACCATTGATGGATTGGTTGACACCTTCTCTTCTGGCATTTTAACACATGGTAAAACAAAACAAAACAAACACCCTTCTTTAGGCAGCCATTTTGTTTTATTGGGTAACCAAGTTTTATATAAATACACTGTTTTCTTTGTTGTGTCTGCCTGCTTTTCCCAGCTATATTTTGGAATTTTTTTTTAAAATTTTATTTATTTATGAAAAATCACAACAGATATATACAAAACACATATTTACAATA
>NW_024812208.1:2185-2648 GCF_019175285.1 Sceloporus undulatus | reverse complement strand
AGTTTCACTGAGGTATAGAGTACGGTAATCTTGTTACTATTTTTTTTTTCTTTCTTCTTTTCTTTTATAGGGTGTTTTATGTATTTTTAACTTTTGTGTACGTAATCTTTGTATCTGTGAAACTCAATAAAATTTATTAAAAAAAATAAACATAATTCTTAAGCTTCACTCCCTTAACGTCCACATTGCTTCTAATATTATTTAATAACACTTTGAAGGCAACTCTAAACAAAAGAGGTGATAAGAGGTGACACACACACACACACACACACACACGGAATGTTTCAAGACTATAGATCTTGCATACAACACCCATAGATATATCTATACATACCCATAGATATCTGTCTGAACATGTGCATGTGTACGCACACTTATTTAAACATATATATATATATATAGAGAGAGAGAGAGAGAGATGAAAGCACATGTACACATATATGTTGGATCATATATATATATA
>NW_024812208.1:0-2085 GCF_019175285.1 Sceloporus undulatus | reverse complement strand
TTAAACATAATCAAATGCATGGAGAAATATGCGCATGTATACACCCCTCACGTTCTGTTCAACATCAGCATGTATATATAATTATAATTGTGTATACATTTACTTCCGGTCATAACAGCATAACTGTCCTGAGATTACTGTAATTGAAATGTTTATACTTTGTGATGTTTTTATGATATGTATTTTCCACATGATTGGCTCCTGAGGAGACTCTGAGTGTTGCCATTGGCTGGACCCCCAGTCCCTCCCACGATCCCTGGCCCTGATTGACTAGAATCCCTGTCCCTCCCACCATCCAAGTCCCTGATTGGTTGCAGTCGTACTCCCTCCCAGCATCCCTGGCCCTGATTGGCTGGAATCCCAGTCATTCCCACCATCCCTGTCCCTTATTGGCTGGAATACCAGTCCCTCACACCATCCCTGGCGCTGATTGGCTGGAATTCCAGTCCTCACACCATCCTTGGCCCTGATTGGCTGGAATTCCAGTCCCTCACACCATCCCTGGCTGTGATTGGCTGGAATTCCAGTCCCTCCCACCATCCCTGGCCCTGATTGGCCGGAGTCCCTCTGTCTCTCTCTCTCTCTGCCCTGAAGGCTTCGAACTGACAAGTGCCACGCTGTGAGGCAGAGACGGCCATTTTGTGTTCCAGAGGCCATTTTGTGTTCTGCTTGTGACTGTGGAGAATAATGTTCCAGAACCTTCTCTGAGGCTTCAGTTGAACAGAGGCTTCTCTTTCTCTCCTGAGGCTCCAGAGTCAGAAGGAGGCCAGGCTCCTTGGGCCAAAAGGAAAGAAGTGGGTCTCTTTGTGTCTCTTTTCTGAGAGGGTTTTCATATTACACAGCTCTGCTCCTTCTGGGGAACATCGGTTTTAAAAGGGGTCAGAAATAGGATGATAGTTTTAATACAAGCCTTATTTTTATTCTTCACAAACATTGGGCTTTGGTTCCTATCCCTGTTTTTAATAATTGTTTTTATAACTGTCCAATATTTTAATGGCATTTTATTTTGGATGGGACTGTTGGGAAGGGTTTGGGATATATTGAAAGATGTTGTGATTGTATTGTATGGATATTTTTATTGTCAGCTGCTAAAATGTGGCCATTCTTGTGTAGTAATTGTCTTGTGGTTAACTCCCACAACAACCTTGTAAGGTAGTCTTCATAGGCTCCTAGGGCTGGAAAGGATCCCCAAGGGCCATCCAGCCAGAGACTCCTCCAATGCGCTAGTTTGTGGGAATGGCAATTGTGGCCTTGTTACCTGTGTGGCATAGACTGTGGGAATTGGAGGTGGGGCCTACGTTTGGAAGAGGGTGATGTTTTAGGTTTTGGGGTTTAAATGTATTGTTTGTATTGGAGTGGGCAGTTCTGGCTTAAACACTGAATTTCTATGTGTTCTCAATAAAGTTCTTTGCTATTTCAACACACTGGACTCTTTGATGCACAGAAGTTCTGAATTTGCCCAAAACTGACTCTTTATTCTCTCCTCAGTCCTCAGCTCCATTCCCAGCCAGAAGAACAGCAGAGGCAAACACACACATACAGAGGATACACAGAGAGAGCGTTCCTGTCCTGCCTTTCCCTCCTGAGTCCAGCTCTGCACCTTGGGCTCCATTGCGGTTTCCTCAAAGGAAGGAAGGAAGGAAGGGGAGGCTACTGAACCCCCAGAGCATACCTTCCTTTCCCGCAAAGGCCCCCAGCGGAATAAGCAGCAGCAGCAGCGTCTAGGCCCTGGCAATCCCTGCGCATGCTGAGAAGCGGCATCGAGGGGGATGTTGCGGTCTCCCAGGACTAAAAGCCTAGGCGAATCCAGCAGCAGCTCAAAGACCAGTTGTGTCAGATCCACTAGGGAGTCTGTTAAAGAACGGGGCAGACAGTAAACCCACAGAATCCCCAGACTTTCCCTAGTCTTTAAGCTGAGGTACGTACATTCGATGTGGTCCATCATATGGATAGGTATCCTGGACAAAGCAAGGTTGTCTTTATGGACCAAAGGCACTCCCCTTACCTGCTCACTGAGGGAGAACCCGGCTGGTAAGGCCCGATCCCAGGTGGCTGAGCTATCATCACCCAGCCAGGTCTCCATGA
>NW_024812207.1:0-2648 GCF_019175285.1 Sceloporus undulatus | reverse complement strand
AAAAAACTGCTTGGCTTGTACACTCACAAGTAAACATTTTCAGGCATATGTTTGTTCCTAAGTGTTTCTTTAACTATGTTGTGCTAAAAGTATATTGATCTGAACTTTTTATCCCACATTTCTAGCTGAATGCTGTAATTCAGAATCTGAAGAACATAATAAGTTCATTCCTTCATAATAAAAAAACTATGTGGCTTCACTAGAATCTAAATTGATGAGTATCTTCTCTGTCTCAAAGGATTGTGAGAGTCTGAGCTTGTTGAACCCTCTAAATATGACTGCAGTTCACTAAGGACCTGTATCCTAACATAAATTACTAATAGAAGTTAGGAAAAGAAAGACACTGCTTTAGGCATGCTATTGCTGATTAGAATATAAATTGATGAAGGCATGGTAAGTTTATACAAGCCCTCACCAAAAACTCACTTTAAACTAAGGCTAAGATGGCCATCTGTCGGGGATGCTTTGAGAATTCCTGCATGGCAGAATGGGGTTGGACTGGATGGTCCTTGTGGTCTCTTCCAGTTCCAACTCTACGATTTTCCAGCGATGGAGGTGGAAGCATCCTATAACATGGGTTGATTCCATCTCTTTCTCTGAAATAGGCAGGAAAAACAGACTTGAAGGAGTCGATGCCACCAGAGGGAGCAAACCTCCACCGCCCTCAAGTCTTTCCCTGCCTCACTCTGAGTAGGCTGTGTCTTTCCTTTTCTCTTCCTTCCTTTACTTTGTCTTAAAGACTTTAATATTTCTTCTATTCTTCTTATATGCATGGTCTGTCCTCTCCTGTCTTGGCAACTACCTGCAAAAACAGCTATGTTTTCTTTAGTCTTTGCTCATTCTAACTGCTGAAGCAAAGCCAGGCATGGAGAGACAGTTCAGAAGCTGCTGTGCTGTGAGGCAACTAGGTCTAATTCTAGCATTAAAGAAAAGAAGACAGCCCAACCACATCTGGCTAAAGGGGCTAAAAGGCCAGAGAGCCCAGGCATGGACAGAGGAGGGAGATCCCTCTGTCCTGGACCAGATGCGCTCCTCTGCAATCTCCAACCCTGGCAAGGGGTCTGCGCAGTGAGAGAGAGAGAGAGAAGGCAGATTTCAAGAGGTGAGTGATGATTCAATTCTTAATCCTATATTTGTGGGTTAAGCTTTGCCCCAGAGGTTTGTTTCTGGCTTGCATTGCCAGTTTTGAAGGAGACTTCAATTATACTCAAGATGGAGAAGATATATGTTCCCTCTCTATTTTACACACACACAAGTATATACATGTATATATACATGTACTGTTGAAAGAACAGCTGTGGTGCTTAAAAGACCATAAATAGCATCCTCCTTGGCAATTAGGACTGTTTTGTCAGGGATGATGGGAGTTATAGCTCTTCACCTCTGGCTTGAACTCACCACCTGGTTGTGCACCGCGCTGACCAGTTTTGGCCAGTGGTTATAGCTTAGCAGAGTTACAGAGAATAGGCTGAAGACCCTGACAAACTCTCCAAGCCTTCTCACTCTTGCTTCCACAGAAGTCTTCACCCTTCTTCAGGATCCAGCTGGTTCTTGTAGCTTCACCCAAGACACCAGACAACTCAGTAGTCTTATATAAAAGATCTACTTTATTCTACTATATACAGCTCCAAACTATCCAACACAACCATACTCTACTCCTCACTATCCACTCTATCCACTACTACAACCCACAAAATACATTGGGATGCATAGTCATTATTATAGTCAATGCATGGTACCACCCACTGTTGTCCATTTCCACCCAATAGGCGTATACATCATTCTCATTGGTTCTCTTGGTTCATCCTACAATTAATGATTTCATCATCTCAGCCTTGACCACTTAACAATTGTCAGGTGTGTCCAATTATCCACTTTACATTTCTTGTCCTTGGCACTCAGGACTTGTTAATTGTATTACCATTTACACCTGTGTGGTTCTCCATTGGCTTCTGCTGAGTCACCCTGACTCTCACATACATGTTTTATTTCATTTACTGTATATCCCATGTAGCTTTTTCTTGACATGTTTCAACTATATCAATATTCTCAAGGGCCGACCTTGTGTGGGCTAAGGATCTTATCTGTGAGGTCCCTTGTAAACATAATTTATGTCAAGGCAGATTTTAAATAAGAAGAAACAAACAAACCCACTGGCATGTGGATGCCTGTTCTAAACAAAATTTGCTAATTTTTATGGTGACAAACTGACAGTGACATTAATACAGACAATATAACAGAAGTGCATTGTGCTAAGGAGTTATGAGGACTTTTGGCTAATATTTAACAGCACATCATGCACATTTTAGAGAAGTAACCAGTATTATATAATTGAGAGAACAGCACCAACATATTTCACCTACTGCAAGAGTACTAAAAAAAACCTAGGAAGCTTTTAAAAAATCTAGTTATGAAAAATATTTAGCATTAGATGTAAGCAAACTGCTTTTTGCCTCAGCAGCAACACATTTTGTTCAAGGGCTTTTGAAAATCCGCTAGGGTGTGATATGTCAAAAGTGTCAACTCCTAGTTTACCTACTACTCTTGTTAGAGGTGTAGCTCATCCACAGTCTACCTTAGTTTGTAATGTGTGCAAATGAGTAGTCAAGTCTCATCTAGAGGCTGGAAACTGCTGACCAGTTTTTTTT
>NW_024812206.1:0-2648 GCF_019175285.1 Sceloporus undulatus | reverse complement strand
AAGACTCAATGGAAACAAAGGAGGGAAAAATGAAAAAGATTTGAGGCATCACTAAAATGATACTTACTCCAGTCTTCTCTGGGAATCCAATGCAGAGGAAGGGGGGTAGATTGGGGGAATAAGACATGACCATCAGAATGGAGGGGGAATGGGTAGGCTGGGCTGGAGCTAAAATCAGAATTCAGTGTGGTGAGAAGTCAAGCTGTATGCAAATCCAGGGGTTCTTATAGGCAAAATCTAGCCTCTGGTGATATGCTTAATGGCTTGGCCGGAGCCTAGACAAAGGTGTATGATTGCCTGGGCATTGTTAAGCCGAGGTGTAGGATGGCATTACCATTGCAGTTGGGTCTCAAACAATCGGGGGAAGATAACCAGGCAGATGGGTGGGTCATTGATTTGATCACAAATGCGAGCCCATGAACATCCAGTTTGTATTGTCTTAAAGTTGGAGGTGATGGCTCTCTCATTAGCTACTCTCAAACATGCCTGTAGGAAATTTCCAAAGTGTTATTTTCAGGTGTACTGTGTCATGAGGTCCAGGCTGCCTACCTGGTCTTTTCGCCTACCAATAATGGCAGACCCACCTGAGAGTGGGATTAGGGAGGGAGGGATTTTTTTGAGGCTTAAGGAAGACAAAGCTTTTTCTGAATGTCATGCACTTATATAGGAGGAAAATGTTTGGGCTTTTTCTGGCAGTAGGAGTGGAGGTGTGTAGTAATGTTTATATTCTGGACTGATGTGTGTGTGTGCTTGCACATAATATATTTCTTGTTTTGGCTGCTATGTGCCTTCAAGTAATTTGCAATTTATGGCAACTCTATGGTGAATCTATAAGGGGTTTTTGGGAGGTAAGATTTGTTTAGGGAAGATTTGTCATTGCCTTCCCCTGAGGCTGAGACAGTGTGACTTGCCCAGAGTATACATTCATAGCCAAGCTGGGAATTGAACTGTGCTCTCCAGAGTTTTAGTCCAATACTCAAACCACTGCACCATACTGGCTGTCACATATTATACTTGATAATTTTATTTTGGTTGAGCAGCAATGAACCTTTTGCAGTTCTTTTGTGTATTTTTCACAGGGTGCTAGGATCTTCAGTAATTAGTTAAAAAGTTTCCTCAAATTCATCCCCCATTACTTTCTCTTTTGGTTGTCCCCCACTTCTCTCTTCACGCCCTTACCATTATTCCTTTTGTCCACTGGATCCATCATCTCCTTCCTACCTGCATGCTTTTTATTAGGCGTATTAGATTCTTGACCATTAAAATTGAAGAGGCAATAGATGTATATTTGGGATCCCTTGTTGTTTGTTCCCTGTAAAACCTCTGCTGTACCACTGTCTTTATACTTCTTGATTTGAAACAAGGAGGGAGAAATGATGCAGTGATTCAGTTGTGCAGGGGGGAAAAATCTGCATATGCTCAGAGATGCCAAAAATTCAGATTAACAATTCTTCACTCTTAATTAATTGTCTGATTTTGTAGTTGTCCACTGCTGTACATGCTGTGGATCGGTGCTAACTGCAATAAATTACTCCTTATTAACTTTAAACAAACTAGGGATTTGGAGAGGGAATGAAAGGAATGTCTTCATGGGAGTAGTCAGAAAAGGGAGTGACACACAAAATTTGTTAACATTTTGTCAAAAGAGCAGGTGAGTGACAATCAATTTCGTTGTCAGATGAGGTCTCATGCTTTGGGACAGTCTTTTCCAATCTGATAGTTCCTAGACATATTGGACTCCCATCATTTCCAGATGCCTACATAGACTTTATGTAGGAAAAAAACTCTAGGTTGGAGGAAGTCCACAGGAAAAGAACAAAAAGAGAACTCTAAGGTCAACAGTGAACTGTGTTGAGTCCCATGGCTCTGCCCAGCATTAACATTTTGCACTAGGTGCAATGACATAATCTCCTATCCCTCATTAAGTGTATGTAAGGGTTTGCATATTGAAAGGGCCAGTGGGAACGTATAGCTAAGCCTTCCTCAAATCTGCATTCTCCCTGTCTTGCACACATTAAATGTGGACATTTGAGTGACTGATGCCTCTGCTCACAGACTTTTAAAGAACTGAAACAGTATATGTTTAGGAATCCGTTTCCCATCCGTGCTTACATGCATATGTCCACACAGAGAGTTTTCCTCACATAAATTGGAACTGGAGCCTGAGCTTAACATGAGCTGGGGGCAGATAGTGGTGTAGTTCTGCTGCTTCTTTCAATGTATTGATTCACTTCTGGTGATGAACACATGAAGGGTATTTTTGTCCTATACACACACACACACACACCAACCTTGCTTCCCTCATCAGCCACATTTTCTTGCTCACCAAGGCGGGTTATAGACCGCCCATTTGGGGTGGGCTGCACCTGCCCCTTTCCCCGCTGTATCGGGGCCTCAGCGTGTAGAGCGGCAGCCGCTGAGGCCCCGATCTGCCGCTTTTCAGGCTGCGGGGAAGTGGCAAAACGCTGCTTCCCCGCAGCCTGAAAAGGGGATGTCCTTGGGGCTTCAAGCCCCAAGGACACCCCACGGCGGCGGGGAGGGGGAGAAAGGGGCCACTTGGCCCCTTTCTCCCTTGCTTTGCTAGGTGCAGCCGTGTGAAGGCTGCGCCCAGTGACGCAAAGCGGCACCGCAAACCAGGAAGGAGCTCC
>NW_024812205.1:0-2649 GCF_019175285.1 Sceloporus undulatus | reverse complement strand
AACAAAGAACAAAGGGAATGACCGGGGCCCTGGCCCCCTCGCCCTTGTGGGCGGAGCTACCCAGGAACCCCAGTCGATTTTAAGCCGAGAAGCATAATATTAATGTGGTCTTGAACAACTCAAATCCTCCCACCCGCGCCAGTAGGCAGAGCAGGGTGGGGAAGATGCTCGTACCTTCTCTGCTGTAAAGGGACGTCTTTCAGGTAAGTCCAACGTTCCATTTAGCAGCAGAGAAGGGGCCGAGCATCCTGACTTCGGGATTTAGAAAAGCAGACCAGATACTAGGGAGGGCTGGCTGGCGCGGAGGGCGGATCCGATACCACCTGTTGTAAAACCCTCCGGCCAAAGGCCGCCTCTGCCGATTGGAAGAGGTCAAGTTTATAGTGTCTGGTGAAGGTTGACGGGGACTTCCAAGTGGCCACTCTACAGATTTCAGCCAACGGAGCGTTGGTGGATAGGGCCGCGGAGGTAGCCGCACTCCTCGTCGAGTGAGCGGTGACGTCAGCTGGTGGTTGTAGTTTGAGTGACTTGTACCACTGGACGATACACTGTTTGATCCACCTTGCTAAGGTAGAGCCTGACACTTTTTTGCCCTTGGAGTTAGCTCGAAAGGATACGAATAGTGCCTCCGATCTCCTGAAAGTGGCCGTTCTCTTGAGGTAGATTTTTATGGCTCTGCGAACATCGAGAGTATGCCAGCACTTTTCCAGGTCTTCAGTGGGTCGGGGGCAGAAGGACGGGAGGACGATGTCCTGGGAGGTGTGGAAGACGGAGTTAACCTTAGGGATAAAGGTTGGGTCAGGCCTGAGGAGAACAGAGTCCAGCCTGATGATGCACAATTCTTTGCGGACGGATAGGGCACCAATTTCGGACACACGCCTTGCTGATGTGAGCGCCGTCAGTATCAGTGTCTTGAGGGTCAGGAACTTGAGGGGTACTTCCCTCAGTGGCTCGAAAGGCGGGATGGTCAAGGCCTTGAGGACTTTATGCAGGTCCCAGGACGGGAATCGATGCTTTGTTGGGGGCGCCTTGTTGGCGACCCCTTTGAGCAACCTGCGGATATGGGGGTGTTGGGATATCCTGGCTGCGACCTTATGGGGCAGTATGGAGGTGATGGCTGCCACTTGTCTCTTGATGGTGTTGGGCCGCAGGCCCTGGAGGAAGCCATCCTGCAAGAACTGGAGCACTGTCGGAACAGAGATCTTGATGAAGTCCTTGTTCTTGACCTTGCACCACCTTTTGAATGCCCTAAAGGTGTATTCGTAGATTCTATTTGTAGATTGGCGTCTCGAAGCGAGAATGGAGTCAACCACTTCTGGGGAGTAGCCGTATCCATTCAGCATGTGGCGTTCAATTTCCAGGCGTGAAGCCGTAGCCAGGCTGGGTCTGGGTGATGGATCTGCCCTTGTGCGAGGAGGTCCGGCCTGAGTGGAAGGGCAAATCCTTGAGTTGCCATGGCGAGAATCTCTGAGAACTAGGGCCGCCACTTCATCCCTAGTGAAGACGGCTGATGAGACGAGCGCCGACACAGGGGCGTCCATGGATGGGACCCTGAGTTTGTCCATGACGGCTGGCTGCAGTACGTAGTACTTGCGGGTGATGCCGTGATTGGACCTGGCGGAGGCTGGCTTCGCCCACTCGTCCCTAATAATCTGCATGATGTTAAGCGGGCAGGGGATTTGTTGGACTGGAGACCGACACTGGGAATAAATCCTCGCTCATCTTGGGGAGGTCTAAATCGGGGGAGGGGGTGGTTTGTCCTGTGGGTGGGGTAATGCCTAGGGTCTTAGTTGTCTTTTTAATAAGTGGCACATAGTCCTCCGGTTTAAACAGGCGCGAGGACAATTGCAGGTCTGTCTTGGGCTCTCCTTCATCCTGTGACAGTTCGCCCTCCTCTGCCTCCGAGGCTGAGGGGTTGTGAGAGTACTCCGAGATCTCGTCCTCGGAGGAAAGCGTGGTGCGAGGGCGCTTGCGGCTAGAGGCCCTATCGTGCCGGGGGCGCTTGGTTGGTGGGAGGTAGGAGCGCTCTGAATCAGAGGAAGAGCATGAAGCCCCTTCCTCTTCCCCTTCTGAGCCGTGGGCCCGTCTGGCTCAGAAGGGTCCGACTGGGGGAGGGCTCACTGGTGCCTAATCCTCGTGCCGGGGAGCTCCGTTTTCTGGACGCCTTACGTCCCTGTCGCTCCCTGGCCTGGCCCGTGACCTTAGGCTCGCTGGTGGTGGAGGAGACCTCCTCGACCCCCCCGGTGTCGCCACCCCCCGCGCAGCTTCGTCTGGCCCCGCTGCTGCGCGCTCGCGGTGGCCGTTGGCCCCTGACTGGCCAAGATGGCGGCGCCCATGGGCGGCCACATGGCCAAGTTGGCGGCGCCCATGAGCGGCCGCGTGGTGCCGCCGGGGCACTTCCGGATCTTCCGGAAGTGGGCGGGGCGCGGGCCGGCCAACATGGCGCCCGCCATGAGTCCCCGGCGCGAGGTCCGCGTTGGCCTGGGGGAAGCCCGCCGCCATCCCCCACCCCCACGGGAAGGAGTCGCTGGGGAGAAAGGCCTGTGGGAGCATGGACCCTGGCCACATCAGGAGTGGTACCCCCCCTGGGAACGCAGCGGTCCCCCAAGCTGGCGTGCTGGCCTCGCGAGAGCGCGAGCCTGCGCCTTC
>NW_024812204.1:0-2649 GCF_019175285.1 Sceloporus undulatus | reverse complement strand
CCCCCCAGAATCAACTCTGAGCCTTCAAGAGAGCAAGACTCAGGGAAGGGCCAGTCTGCGAGGGGCTGAGAGCTGCTATTATCCCCTCTATTGTAAACCGCTCGGATTCCCAGTGATTGGGCGGTATATAAATAAAACCTATTATGATTATTATTATTATTATTAACCAAACCTTGAGGGCATTATTTATTTATTTATTTATTTATGGTATTTATACCCCGCCCTTCAGCCCTAAAGGCTATCAGAGAAGCTTACAATTATTATTTTTAATTAGACGGTTCCCTGCCCTCAGGCTTACAATCTAAAAGACACAACACAAAAAGAGAAGGGAATGGTGGTGAGAAAGGGGATGAGGTCCAGTGGTTCTTTTCTCCCTCTGAAGCCTGGACCAAGTCAGATGGACTGGAGGGAGGACTCTTCTTCTTCAGGCTAGCCTTGATGGAGCTGGGCCTGCCTGGTCAACTCCCTCTCAGGCCGGAGGATGGCAGTTATGGAGGGAGAAGTCTCTTCTTCCAGGCTAGCCCTGATGGAGCTGGCCAGGATTAGTTTCAGGGTCTGTCAGGAAGAGAAAGGGACAGACCTCTCAGCCTCTTGAGGTTATTGGCTGTGTTTGCAGAGTACTCCAACAGGAATGTGGATTTCAACAGGTCCTATGAAATGGTTCCTTTGGTCTGATGCCCAGAGAATTACACCACAAGGATTCTACTTTAACTGATATGACAACAATGTAGGGAATCCCTCAGGCTTTGCACATTTGGAAGGGATACTTGGAGTTTTCTGCAAGAACATTCTAGTGCCGACTACACTACAAATCCCAGGATCCCGTAAGATGTAGTCTAAACAGATAAAGTGGAATCAAAGGGTTCTTTCACACTACACTGTTACAGCACTATTTCTTTTTTGAGTTTTAATGTCTACATGCTATGAAATGGTGGGATGTGTAGTTTGGGAGGCACTAGGTCTCTCTGGCTTGGATTTCTAAATGCCTCTCTCTATGCTGCAAATCCCGTATGGATTGTGGTTAGCTCATCCCCACATGCAAGAGCCAGCCTTTGGGGACTGGAAAGTACAGAATGGCCTCTTTGGTCTGTCTCCTTTCCCATCCTAAGGTGGGTTTCTGAGGACAAACCAGTCTTTCTTTTTTGCCTCTGAAGAACATCATAAGCCGGTTCTCCTCCTCCTGCCATATGGTCACCTTGCGCTAGCCCTACTAAACAGCCAAATAAGCCAAGGGTCCAGAAAAAGTCCAGCGAGCCCCGTCTCCTTTTCCCAGGAAGAGCAAGGCCAATAAATGCCTTTCCATTGCTCCAAAGGGAGAGCCTTCCTCTGCTGAGGTTGCTCTCCTCCTGGGCAGCTGGGATTCAGAGGGAAAGGGCCACCTGCCTCTCAACACGGAGGCTCCCTTTAGCCCAGAGACAGTGGGGAAACCCACCCTCCGTGGGTCCATGCCATCCTCCTCACAGGCCTCTCTACTCCAGGGACTGTCAGGGCATCTTGGAGCAAGGCTGGCCAACACTTTGTGTAAAGAAGGGTTGGTTTTCTCCCTCCAGAACCAGAACCATTTCAAGAAGGGAGATGGGGAAATCTTTGTGTAGTACTACTCAGCATCATAGCTAGATGTCAAAGGGAAGCCATGTTCTCTGGGAGGGAGAAGCAGAGGGATTTTGGAAAGAACCCTTAGTCTTTAAGAAGACTCTCTTGTTTGTAAACCCCCAAGAATAGGATCCCAATGAAGACCAAACCCACTCTCACTGGGAAAGTAAAAGCGGTCAGGAAAAGTCTAAGAGCCTGAGTCCTTCTTTCCCAACCCATCCCATCCTAGGGTTGGTTTTCAGTTGAACTCTCTTCTTCCTCCTCCAGAATTACTACATGAATTACCCTTGTGTTGTCTTCAAGCCTCTCAAAAGAGTGCAGGAAAGCAATCGGAAAGAGAAGGCAACGTTCCCCATTGGCTCCCATAAGCTCTCCCTGAATCCTCCCAGGATCTGAGGTTTGGGAGCTGAATACTAGCTCCTGGGGCAGGGCCTCTAGCAACGCCATTCAGCCTAATGCATAAAGTACCAACCACAGTTGCTTTCAGCTTGTCATTCAAATGTTCACAATATATTTTCCTGTGTGGAAATGAAGATTGACATTTTTAACAGGCTCTTCCCAGATCATTGGGAACTGAGAAGAATATTCTTTTCCACTTCCTTGGAGAGACAGGATGAAGAAGATGTAATTTAGCCTCCTTGTTTCTAGCCAGATGGAGGATGCAGAGCAGAGAGTGATTCCCCTGCAATCTTTGCCAGTTGAAGCAACAAATCAATTAAGGCTTTCAATTAGAACATTAGCAATCAATCAGTTATTAATACTTAGACCAAAGGCCATTTGCGTACAAAATGTTAAAATACAATACAGCTGTAGAAACAGCATAATAAAGTACAACACAAGTCAATTACATAATAATCTTGCATGTAAAAGGTTTAAAATCCAGTTCGGTTAAAATATAGACGACAAAACTATAACTAAATGAGGGCGTCCTCAAAGCAATCAACAGCAATATCGGCAATATATCTAGCCCCAATCTTCATTGCTGCCAGGGAAAAAGGAGAAACCTTACGAGTTAAAATCAGACAGGAAATTAAAAAAGAAAAACCCTTTCTGAAA
>NW_024812203.1:1997-2649 GCF_019175285.1 Sceloporus undulatus | reverse complement strand
GGCGCCTCCGTCTCAAGCCGCGGCTTGAGACAGCTTCTTGTGGTTGTGGCTGCTCGCGGACTTTCCCCTGCCAGCGTTCCGTTTGTTTGGTCTCAGGTTTTCTTGGTTCCTTTGCTGGCGGGTGGTCCTGCCGAGCCCCTCTGCCTCCCTCTTCCCTAGGGGGATCCCTTTGGGCAGAAGGTACCTTACCCCAACTGCCCCCCGACTTCACAACTAGCAAGCGTCCTCCGGAGCCTTTCCTGAAGTGCGCTTCTCACGCCGCCATTACCACCGGAAGTCCGGAATCCTGTAATAAAAAATTTAGAAACCATTTACTGGCTTTTTGGAAAACAAAAAAGGTATCTATTTTATTTTTGGATAAAATAAACAGTATTAGTAAAAATACTATGAATACTTCCTTTTTTCATTTCCCCCCTCTCTTGTCCAAAGGCAACATTTGCTTAAGAAAGGAAAAGAGAATGATGGGGGGGGAGGGGTGGACAAAACAAGAAATGATGTTCTTTAATTTCTATTTATTTTATTATAAAGATGCAGGTGGATCTAGAAACTATGGGAATAGAATAAACTATTATTTTAAAAAGCTGTCAGTTAGTATATTTCTCAAAGGAAGGATATGGACAGGTTGCTTACCTGTAACAGTATTTCTTCGAGT
>NW_024812203.1:0-1897 GCF_019175285.1 Sceloporus undulatus | reverse complement strand
AAAGAGCGGGAAGGCAGGGGCCTTATAACGGGTGGGCAGAGTTAACTCTGCAACATATTGAAACTTTTTGGCGGTAACTCCGCCCACCCGTTATAAGGCCCCTGCCTTCCCGCTCTTTTCCCCAGTTCCACAATTTTTTCGCCAAGCAGGCGATGGAAAGAGCCAATGTGAGCAGGACACTGAGGGGACGGACGGGTGGGATTTGTATGTATTTGCAGATGACCACTCGAAGAAATACTGTTACAGGTAAGCAACCTGTCCTTCTTCTTCGTGGTCTCTGCGAATCATACAAATGGGTTTAGACTGACAAGCTAAGGTATGCGGCGGAGGGAGTGTCCTGAAACCATAGCTATGGTAAACCAACGGTATATTTATTACAATAAAACACCTTGAACCATAGGAGTCAGTCTCTTTGTTCATGCATAGATCACATAGCAATAGCTTTGCTAAACCTGAGAAGGGAACAGAGGTCATGCAAGACCGATCCCATAGGATTTATGCAAAACAGCATTCAACAAATGTAAACAGTGTCAACTGTACAACACAAACATCAGTAGTGCAATCAATGCAACCCTGAAACCAACACAGCCCTCCCGAAAGCTGCGTCTCGGAAGGCCCTGGTGTCCAACCTATAGTGCTTGATGAAAGTCAGAGGTTGGGACCAGACAGCAGCCTTGCAGACATCCTCCAAAGGAATCCCCGACAGGAATGCAAAGGATGCTGCCATTGATCTTGTGGAATGGGACCGAACCCTGCCAGGGAGAGGTTTGCCTAACAGTTCATAGCAGAGGTGGATGGTACCAGCCACCCATTTGGACAACCTCTGCGCGGACACAGGCAACCCCTTCTTCGGTTCCGAGTAGCATTGGAAAAGTCTCTCGGACCGACTGGAGGCAGCAGTTCTGTCCAGGTAAAAGGCCAGCGCTCTCCTGACATCAAGAGAGTGTAGGCGCCGTTCCTCATCCGACGTCGGGTTGGATGCCAAAGTGGGCAACACAATGTCCTGACACAAGTGGAAAGCCGACACAACCTTCGGCAGGAAGGTGATGTCCGTACGGAGGACCACCTTGTCCCTGTGGAACCTCAGGAATGGCTGGTCCCTCCGTAAAGCACAGAGTTCGCCCGCATGGCGGGCAGAGGTGATGGCCACAAGGAAAGCGGTTTTCCAAGACAATAGTCTCAAGTCCGCTGTGGCCATCGGTTCAAAGGGCTTGGATTGGAGGGCGGACAGTACCGACTCCAAACTCCAAGCCGGCGTTGGTACCGACACAGGAGGATACAGGTTGGCACAACCCTTCAGGAACCCCTTCACCAAGGGGTCTTTGAAGAAAGAAACCCTCCCCCCGAACTGATATTTGGCACAGATGGCAGAAAGGTAGCACTTGATGGACGTGAGGGACAGCCCTCCATCCAAAAGTGCCATCAAAAACTCCAGCACCACTGGAGTGGACACCTGTGCAGGAGACAAGACCTTTTGGTCGAGGAAGAGGCAAAATCTCCTCCATTTCAGGGCATAAGACCTCTGGGTGGAAGGTTTCCTCGCAGCCAGGATCACCGTCCTCACCGACTCCGGCAAGGCAGTCAGGGCCGAATCCTCCAGGCCACCAGCGGCAGGCTCTCGACGTCCGGGTGGAGAATTCGTCCGTCCTGGATCGACAACAGGTCCGGACGCGGGTCGAGACGGAGGAAGCATCTCCTGGAGAGGTGGAGAAGGGATGCGAACCACGGCTGTCTCGGCCACCACGGGGTGATCAGGATCGCATGCGAGCGGTCCGTTATCATCTTGGACACCACTCTGATGATGAGAGGGAATGGAGGGAAGGCGTAGAGGAGCTCCCCCGTCCAGAGGAAAGCGAATGCGTCTCCGAGGGATCCGTCCATTCGCTTCCTGGAGCAG
>NW_024812202.1:2497-2649 GCF_019175285.1 Sceloporus undulatus | reverse complement strand
AATAATAATAATAATAATAATAATAATAATAATAATAATAATAATAAATTTTATTTATAGACCGCTATTCCGAATGATCATAGCGGTGTACAGTAAAAATTGAATACAAAACAAATATAAGGTGACAGTTAAAGGAGGGAGAAGTCTCGTCC
>NW_024812202.1:0-2487 GCF_019175285.1 Sceloporus undulatus | reverse complement strand
TTCAGGCAGTCCCTGATGTTGCTGGGTCTGCCTGATCGCTCCCTCTGAGGCCGAGATGACAGTTGAGGAGGGAGGGGCCTCTTCCTTCAGGCAGTCCCTGATGTTGCTGGGTCTGCCTGATCGCTCCCTCTGCAAATACGGTGCAGAAATGTTGTTGGGAATACACATTGGCGATGCATAATGGGAAGGATAAGTTAGACTTTCTCATATATTCAGTGCATTTAAAAGTGATGCATTAACTAACATGACTAACACAACTCACACAATGCATTTGGAAAGGCTAGGGGCCATTTCACACTGTATAATTACAACACAATGATTCCAGGTTAAATGCCAAAGGCCTGAAACACACTGCAGAAATAATTCAGTTTGAGACTGCTTTAACTGCCCTGGTTCAGGGTTAGGGGATCATGGGAATTGTAGTTTATTAGGACGCCAGTGCTCTCTGACCGAGAAAGCAAAATGTCACACAAAACGACATTTCCCAGAATTCCCTGAATCATAGTCGAATTTTAGTACCATAACTATGAAGTCTGAAAGGGCCCCAAGTGTGTATCTGTACTACATGTTTCTAGGAGCCCATTGCCTTTTTATCTGCCATGGATCCGTCCTATGGAATCTTGGGATTTGTAGTTTGGAGCGGCACTTGAGACCTCCGTTCCCTTTCCCAGAACCAGAGCTATCTAGCTGAGAATTCAGGTTTCACCTTTAAATATCAAATGAGAAAAAAGTTGCCTCCAAGTGAAAGTGCAGCATCTTTTTTTTTTTTAAAGTGACTGATAAATTGATGTTTTCCAATGTATTAATTAATGTCACCTCCATAAGCCTCCTTGAGTCCTTCCATTTTGGAATGGGAAAGCCGGGCCATAAATCCTCTAATGGACAAACAAATAAAAGTTGTCACAAAGCTGTCATCAGACAGGTTTTGATTTAATGGCATTTCAGTGTGATTTATAATCAGAAACGTCCTTTAAAAATCCGAGAGATGTGTCCAGTGATGCACTTAGGTAATTTTGGACTCTGGATTTAATGATCTCACAAGATACTATAATGACCACATTGTGAAGCCACTGGCATTTGAGCATGGCCACGACACAGGGCCAGGTAGGAATTGTTAACCATGGCTGCATCTATACTGCAGAATTAATGCAGTTTGATACTGCTTTAAATACCTTGGCTCCATGCTATAGAATCCTGGCATTTGCAATGTTGTGAGATATTTAGTCACCGCCATCAGAGAGCTCTGCTGCCGCAACAAACGACAAATCCCAGGATTACATAGAATGGAGCCATGATGAGTATATCCTTGTCAAACTGAACTAATTTTGCAGTGTGGCAGCATCCTATGTCACTTAATTATTATTATTATGCTTCATTTATATAGCGTTGTCGATTTGCACAGCGCTGTACATACAATCACTATTAGTTTAAAGTTGCCAATGTCCTTTTTGACTATGTTGGCTGACTGTAACATAAATCTTTGTTGTCCAGAGCCTACACTTCAGACGCATGATTCAGGTCCCTAAGTGGTCTTTCTTTCTTTCTTTCTTTCTTTCTTTCTTTCTTTCTTTCTTTCAAAGGTGGACAACTTTAATAGCTCTGGTGGGTGGGTGGGTGTCATTCCATGTCCGCCAGCATTCACTTCTGCAGTCTGAAAGCAAACTATGTCCCTAAACGTCTGGGACATACCAGAAAATCCGCCTTAAAATGAACATTTCTTCCTTCATTTAAAGGGAGCTTCATGGTTTACCAATAATGGTACAATGGAAATGGAAAGTCTGGAGGACTTGGGAGGCTGAATGTCACCTATGGACCATGTGTGTTAAGCATTCTGGTGTGTGCCTTGAGTTTGGTTATTGTTGTTGTTGTTGGGTGCATTCAAGTCTTTCCCAACTTATGGTGACCCTAAGGTGATCATGAGATCAAGGGGATCATGAGGATGACATGCCTCCCAGACAGATTCAGAGCTTAGGGCAGTTCCTTCAAAGTTCCTAAAACCTACTGTAAGCCATTATAAGATGGAGACTGCAGACTCAAAGAGAAGACAGGTGTAAGATAGTGTAGTCATGGGGTTTTATTGGCAAGATTTGCTTTCCTCTGGGTCTGAGAGTATGCAGCTTGATGAAGATCACCCAGTGCATTTCTATGGCTGAGCAGGGATTTAAACCCTGGCTTCCAAAGTCATAGTCCAACACTCAAACCGCTACACCATGCTGGCTATCATACCTTGAGTAGAAAGAAAATAATAAGATTTCTTGCTTTGTCTTTTTACCAAGTAAGATTAAAAGATCAACCCACACAAGTAATGGCTTGTCGGTGTATCAAGGAACTATGCAGAGCACAAAGTACAGACCCCAAAATAAATACAAGAGGCAATCAATGTGGGAGTTACTCAGTTCTCACTAGGGGCCAATGGAGATGAATAGGCTTAGTAGGATCAATTGCTTCAATTAGCACATAAAGCGGGACAATTGCTCCCTATAACAG
>NW_024812201.1:0-2649 GCF_019175285.1 Sceloporus undulatus | reverse complement strand
ACATCTCTTTAGGAATCTCTAGGTCCTCCAGTGTGACCTTTGGCAGAGGTTGACAATAGAGTGATGCTGGAGGATCTAGAGATTCCTAGAGAGAACTTATTAATCAAATCTGCAAAAGTCAAAGCTGCAAATATGGAGAGCCAGCTGTAAAATCTATTCTGGGGTTGACTTGAAGACACATAATATGTCTGCATGCCTTGTTTTTCTTCAAAAAGAAGCTATCAGTGAAACCTTTGGTGTTTTCTAGTTTTGTTCTTGGTGTGTGGTGTAGCTTGCAGCATGCCTTGGGGAGCAGAGGTGAATTGGCTCCTCGATCCACCAAATTTCCTCAACTCTGGATTGCACTATAATATGATGTGTTAACGAACACACTAAACTTAAATTACAGCTTCACATGGCAGCCTCCACATTTCATCATTTGAGTATAATAAGTCTGTTTGACATAACACACACACACACAGAGAACAAATTCTGAATGGCAAACAGTGCAGTGGTTATATTCTTTGGATTTAGGCCGCTTTCCTAAGTTACAGTAGACATTGTTGGGAAATGTAAACTGAGCCAGTTTACATTCCAATTGCACATATTTTCTGAACCTCAGTTGAATCCTGGTTCTGGAGAGTGAGTGGTAAGCGATTGCAACCACAATAGCACTCTATCTGTGTATTCCTGCTATTTAAGCAGCAAATATTAGTTAGTGTAACTCATGGGCCATGCCATATTTTAAAGAACTGCACAATACTGTCCATTCCACAAAAACAAAGGCAGATAGATCTTTTGTTTTCTGTAAAGTCAACCTTATGACACATACTGTTTTTCATGTTTGCAAGAAGCTTTTAATACATAGGATTTGCAAAGGAATTTTCTGTCCTGCAGTAATATTTGCCCTTGATTTAAGTCAGTGGCAAATTTCCAATTTTCTTCCTTCTGTTGAAACTTATATTATCTCTAAAGGTGTATTCATTTGTTTCATACACCTGGTTTCTTTAAGGATTGGGGACTTAGACTCTAGTTAAGCAGCCAACCAACATTATTATTATTATTATTATTATTATTATTATTATTTCCAAGTAATTTAGACCAGCTATAACAACACGAAGGAAAGAATGAGTATGGCAATTCATATGTTCATATTGGGAATTAACTACACTGACAGGTTCTGTGAGACAGAAATTCTGTGGTGAATTTTCCTCTGAAAAAAACCTGATTTGCTTTCTGGCAGCATGTATTTGTTCAGGGTTTTCGACAGAGTGCTGTGTTTAGATTTAACTTGTTCATAGATTTCTGACAGTGAAAATAAGTGCTGGGTGACATTTGTGAATGACATGTTGGCCTGGTTCGAACATTACACTGCTTGATCACTAAACCATGGTTTGGCAGTGTGTAGTGCGCAATGGACTTTCCAGATGTTCCCCTCCCTCCCCCCTTGCTTGTGTGAACTCCCTTAGAATTATAGAGTTGGAAGGGCCTCATGGGTTATGAAGTCCAACCCCTTACTCAATTTTCTCAGGATTTCCAGTAATAGCATTCCCAGGAGGTAGCTGCCCAGCCTCCTTTTGAAGATGTTTAGAGAAGGAGACCCCAACACCTCTCCAGGCAATTGGTTCCATTGCTGAACCACTTTTGCGGTCAAGAAGTTCTTTCTAAGGAACTTTGTAGGCTAGCAATAACTACGATTATTGACTTGTGTGTGTATTCTTATCCCTCTGAAAGACAGGCAATTTCTTCTTAATCATGACATGGCTGAATGTGTTTTGTTCCCACTTAGTTTTGCCTTCGGCCACTTGCGCTGCCCAGTTTCAACCTTGCTGGACTCCACTTTATGCCCTTTAGTGTATATAAAGGTATATATATATATATATAAGCAAATGTTAGGCACATTTAATAGGAGATTAGAACATTAAGTTTTAATTAATTAAAAATTAAATTGCTGTTTACTCGAGCCTTTTACGCGTTAACTGACTTTGCAGAAGGCTTTTTAATTGTATTGTGTTTCATTTTTATCATTTTAACTGCCTTTTAAAATCATTATTTTTTAAAAATAAGGTGTTGCTGTTTTGTTAATGGATTGATTCATGGATAGGGGAAACTCAACCTATGCCTGACAAGTTGTACTGTTACTTGTAAATCATTACCCCCAAGCTCTGCGTCTAGGCAGTTTACGTCCAACTCGCAGTGGCTTTCCAAATTCTTGAAGAGTTCTTTGTCATTTCTTCCATATGAGATTCTTTAACCATCTTACAGTCAAAGCACACTGCAGTATCATGCAGTGGAGGCCCTATTACAAAGAAATAACCTATACAGGCCGCGGGTTCTGCGACGACTAGAGCGCGACTGGCGAGGACACCAGCACTTAGCCGACAAGGCACTCCTAGACTCTCATTTGAAGGCCTACGGAGTGGCAATAAGTGCAGCAAAGAATTTTTTCTATGCTGCACGTATTGCGTCCGTGGAGTCGCGTCCGGCAGAGCTGTTCAGGGTAGTGAGGGAGCTGACACAACTGCCCCCTCCCTGAACCCTATTTTAGAACCATCTAAAGCCTGCTGTGACAAATTTAATAACTTCTTTGCGGACAAAATCTCTCGGATAAGGGCTGATCTCGATGCCAGTATTTCTTCAGAATCTATTAGAGAGGTGTCCAGAGCTTCC
>NW_024812200.1:0-2650 GCF_019175285.1 Sceloporus undulatus | reverse complement strand
TCAGAGAAATTTTCAATAGAAATTATTATCTTATTAGGCTTCCAGTATGTTGGAAACACAGAAGTAAGCAGCAGTTAAGGTTTACTAGCAGCTTACTTCACATAAGGGGTTCTTGGAGGAACGGGACCTTGAACTGCCCGTCCTTAACCTTTTCTGTCAAGAAGGGTTATCTTTGGGATATAGGGAGGGTTTTTATTTTTTCCCCTCTTCAAGGAGAGGAAGAAGGAACCCTTGTTTTTATGGAATTCTTCCTGAATAGGAAGGAATCCAGATAATAAAATCCTGCCTCCCCCTTTTTTTTTTGTCTCTCCTATTGGGGATATTGGGTGTTTCACATACAATTAAGGGAAATTCAATTGTATAGAAAGAAGTGAACAGTTTAAAACAAAGATATGCATGAACATTATGCGAATATTACTTCTGTATGAATATAGAATTTATTTAATGATTGATTGAAGATTAAGGGAAAAAATTTCTTTTTTGTCATTTTATTATTGACTAGACTAGATATACTGAAAATAAAAAATAGAGGAGAAGAAGAAGAAGGAATAATTAAAAGAACTGGAATACTATAAGTAAAATAAGAGGAAGATGGAAAAGGTGTAATATTTACTAGATAACTAAGGTTAATAAGATAGTGACTCCAAACTATTTTATTATTAATGGAAACAAGAAGTACAAAAAAAAAGACTGAAAAAGAGGAAAAATTGGAAAAAATGGCGGCAATTAAAAAAAGTTTTGCATCTCAGCAATACCAATCACAAAGAAGAGGCTCAGGAGAGGACTCAATGAGAGTTATAGACCCTATTGTTTCATTATTAGAGGAGGTAAAGAATATTAGACAAGAAATGAGGGAAAATAGACAAGAATTGAAGGAGGATTTAAAAGAATCAATTAGAGAAATTAGAGAAGAAATAAAAGAGGCAAGACTGGAAATAAGAAAAGATATAAAGAAAGAAATAGATAATATAGGGAAGAGAGTGGAGAAGTTATCTCAGGAGGTAAACAGAAATCAGAAAGAAATAGATAAACTGAAAGATAAAATTACAGAAATAGAGAGTAATTCGACAGAAATAAAAAAAACAACAAGATACACAACAATCAATGGATTGGACAAATGAATTAAGATACAGAGAAAGATGTATAAAAATAAGAGGTCTTAAGGAAATGATAAATGAAGATTTCAGCAAAAGAGTAATTCCTTCTTTAGCGGAATTTTTGGAGATTGAAACAGAATTAATGCAATTAGAGATAGATAAAATCTTTCGTGTAAACTCACAACGGACACAAGATAGACTATTGCCGAGGGATATAGTAATTTGTTTTGTGAGAACAAGATTTAAAGATTTGATAATCCAAAGAAATTATGAAAAGACATTGATTATAGAAAATTCAGAATTAAAAATTTTCAAAGATATACATCCTCAAATAATGATGGAAAGGCAGAAATATAGGACATTAGCCCAATTATTAAATAAAATGAATATAAATTTCAGATGGGAAAGATTAGAAGGCCTATCCTTTTTTTACAAACAAAAAAGAATCAAAATAGACAATTTAAATAAGGCAAAGGAAATGGAAATGAAACTCAGGAACGAAGCTAAAGATATAAGAGAGGAAAAAACTATAGCAAGAGAATGGAGAGCTAGCAAATTTAAAGAAAATAAGAATATGGAGGAGAAAAAACCTCTCAATCAAGATAAAACAGGTCAAGATAATAAAACAGGAAGAGGAGAAGAAAATCAAGAAGGACTAGAGGAGAACAACTTGAAGGAGAGTAAAATTCAGGAAGACTCACAATTAATTGAACTTAACTGAATTTGAAAAACAATAATTTAAATTGTCAATAGTAAACCAACAGTGAAAGGAAAATGGTTAGGATTATATCTTGGAATGTTAAAGGAATTAATTCAAAGATTAAGCGGAATATTATTTTTCATCGACTAGAAAAATTACATGGAGATATAACATGTATACAGGAGACAAGATTAAGGAAAAAAGATTCAAAATATATCAAAAATTTAAAATTGGGAAATAGTTTCTCATCATTATCAGATCATAAGAAAAAAGGAGTGACATTGTATGTAAATAAAAAATATCATGCCAAAGAAATTTTCAGTGACTGTAATGGTACATATATAGGTGTGGAAATAAAATTTCAAAACTTAACAATATTGGTAGTAGGAATATATGCGCCGTTAGAAACTCGTGAAATTTTCTTTAAAAAATTACATCATGAATTAATTGATATGGAATATGACAACATTATATTATTAGGAGATTTCAATGCTGTGATTGATCCAAAGATAGATAGAAAATCTAATAGTAATAAAACAGTAAGAAAATTTCAGGGAAAATTACCCAGGACCTTCTTCAGAATAATGGAGGACTTTAATCTGACGGATATTTGGAGATATAAATACCAAGAGGCAAAAGAGTTCACTTTTTTTTCGGAGGTTCATGATTCTTTCTCAAGAATAGATTTAGTTTTAGCGTCAAAACCATTATTAACAATGATACAATCTATGGATATTTTGTCAAATTATGAGTCAGATCATAACATGATAAAATTGGAGTTTTATGAAAAAAAGAATAAATTTATCTGGAGAATGCAGGAAGATATATTAAAAGACGAAAATACAGCAGCTAT
>NW_024812199.1:0-2650 GCF_019175285.1 Sceloporus undulatus | reverse complement strand
CCCCATGTCTCTGGATGATCTCTCCCAGCAGTTTCATGTAAATGTGAAATAGCATGGGGGACAGAATAGCTCCTTGAGGGACACCAGATGCATGTGTAAGGCCCGTTACAGACCGCCGGTTGCAGCATCAGGGAACCGCAGCAGCCAAATGGCGCATTTCCTGGATGCTGCAGAGAAGGACCGCAAAAATTGCGCTCCTTCCTGGGCCCTGGAAGAGATGCCACGAGGCGCTAGTCATGCACTCGCGGCGTCACTTCCGGGGCATGACGTGCGGATGCAGAGCGTCCGCTACGTCAAAATGGCGGCGGCCGTGTGGAACGGCCGCTGCCATTTTGACATAGTCATTACACGTGAGGGGCAAGGCACGTCAGGAAGCGCCGCCCCTCACGCGTAATGACGGCACCTCATGGACCCATCTGTAACATGCCTAAGTTACAATCAGGAAGTCACCCACAGTCTAGTAGTAGTAATGAAGCATGTTTATTCAAAAATTATTTTGTCCAACTTAATTGTAATCAAAAAGTGTTTAGTGAGATTTGGAATATGCTCAGGTGGGTGGCGGTGGGTGGCAGTGGGTGGGGAGGACATGCATTTTGTGTGCCTTCAAGTTATTTCTTACTTATGGCTGTCCTAAAGTGAAGCTACCATGGTGTTTTTTTCTGGCAAGATTCATGTAGAAGGGCTTTGCCATTGCCTTCCTCTGAGGCTGACAGATCATGACTTGCTCAAAGTCACCAAGTGGCTTTCCATGGCCATGTGGGGATTTGAACCCTGGCCTTTCATAATCCCATTCTAATACTTAAATGACTCCATCGTGCTGGCTGTTATCTCATCTCATGAACCTCAAGATTTGGCTTGTGCGTAACTCCCATCTTTTATCTGACCTTTGCTCCTGTATTTCCGCTTTTCCAATGAAGGACAGGGAAGTTATTTGTTTCTTTTTATATAAACATAAATATATGTACAGCTTCAAGCTCTGTGCTGTAGAGGAAGAAGAGGATCAACAGGATATCTCACAAATCCCATCTTGAGAGTTTGCCACATACATCTCGAAGCAGATGTTCTATATTACAGACACAGTATCTCATCATAAAAAAGGCATGTTCATTAAATCACAGCACCACTGCATTGCTTTATCTTTTATTGTACTCTTTCATGCAGTAGAGACCAGAGCCACGCACAATAAATTCAGACCACAGAACTGCAATCCGGGTTTGGGGTGATATTTCAGAGAATATAGCTTCACTGAAGGAAAGAAGAAAGAAAAACAAAAAGCAAGGTAATTCAGAATGAACAGTGAGGTTGACGTTCTCAGCCAATCTTCACTGCTTTGTGGGTTTTCCTTTAGTATCAGTGATCATGTCCATCATTTTTAATATCATGATCTTGTTTATAAACAAATAGAAGGACCATTCATCCTAACAAATTTGTGCTGGCTAGGATTGTAAATGCTTGACTATTTTGTCTACACACATAAGAATGAATAATTATAGGAGTTTTCTCTCTGCTGTTGGAGAAAGTGAATGTCCCTCTACAGCAGGGGTTCCCAACCTTTTTGACTTCTTCCACATTCATCCATCATGAAGTGTTGTGGAAGGGGTGTTCAGAAGAAATTATGGTCCGGTACAGACGGGCCCTTTGCGGCAAGCCCATGACGTGCTAGAGTTGCTTGGGGGTGGGATGTGCACACACACCGCAACCCTAGCATGTCATGGGCGCACCACAGCTGTGCTGCACCATCCAGATGATGCACACAGCGATGATGTGCCAGCAGTGCAGCCTCCAAATGGGGCTGCGCCGCTGACACATCATCGTGCTGTCGCTGGCGCTTTGGGGCGGTGCAAGCGCACCACAAAAAAAAAAGCTGCTTCTGCATGCTCCTTTCTTGCTGCGCAGCAGCACCGCACAATTTGGCTGTTGCAGCGCTGCAGCAGAGCAAAGAGAGGCACCTTCGTGGTGCCTCTTTTTGGTGCTCTGTACTGTGTCTGTGTTTTGTGCACAGAAATATCAACCAAATGTGCCCACAAAACCTCTCAGTGCCACAACTGAAGAGTTTCTGAGTTGCAACAGATCCAGGTGTTCGGAAATGGTGTTTGCAGTGCTCTCCCAGTCACAGGGCACATTGAGATAAGTAGCTGTAACAGGCCCCCCCCCCCAAAAAAAAGTCTCTATCTGCCTCTTCTTGATGTGCCTCATAACCAAGAGTATTGCAAATGCTAGCTCCCAGTGCCCTGATATGAAGTGTCTTGATAAAAATTAAAAATTAATTATAATAAGACCAAAGTAATGGTCTTCTCGAGGAGCCGCCTCCGATATAAGTGGACCCTAGATGATCATCCCATAGAACAGGTGTCCACTTATAAATATCTGGGAATCACATTTCATGACAAGGGATCTACCAAATTACATCAGAAAAATGCTGTAATGAACCTACAAAGAAGTATTAAAGCTTTATGTTCTTTCTATTATAATAAGGGAGGCCAATATATTCCAGCAGCTCTCCAAGTCTTTGTTATTAAGATATTAGCACAATTATTATACGGTTCTGAGATTTGTACTTTCAGTAGCTTTACAACCTTTGAGGTAGTTCAAACCAAATGTTTAAGGACAATTTTAGGTGTCCCAAATTCTGTTTCAAATTCTATTCTTC
>NW_024812198.1:0-2650 GCF_019175285.1 Sceloporus undulatus | reverse complement strand
CAGGGGGCCTCTGGGGGGGCCTTTGCCGTCACTGGGGCCCTCCATGAGGGCTCCAACGGCGGCAGGGGGCCTCTGGGGGGTCCGCTGCCGTTGCTGGGGCCCTCCAGGGGGCCCACCAGCTTTTTTGCCGGTCTTTGACGGGGCCTGGGGCCCCGTCTGGAAGCACCCCCCCCCGGCACGCGGCCCCGCCCCAGAGGGTTGAAGCTCCACCCCCGGCTTCGGCCCCCCAGTCGCCTGAGGGACAGCAACCCGGCCCCTGGCTCAAAAAGTTTGCCTACCCCTGCTCTATACCATTTTAACTGAGAACAACATATTGACTCTAATGTTGTCATATTTTTATTTCTCCTGTATGCTTTTTAACACCTTTGCCTGATGAAAAAGCCAATGGAGCATTGAAAGATTGCAACATGCATTTTGTGTATTTTGAATGGTCCAATAAATGTATTGTTCTTTTGTGAATTTTGGATACTATTGTTCATTATTTGTGTGGGTTCTTTTACTAAATATTACTGGGGGAATATGTGGTCTCCTGTCTTCATATGAGCCTGCTGATACTTGAAGGCTATTATCAAAGACTCTGCTTCTCAGTTACGTAAATGTAAATATTAATGAAAAATAATAGACATTATTTTTTATTATGACAGTATCAGAACTATAACTGTTTGGGGAGCATTAAATATATTTTCAGAATAGCTGAGTGAAAGGCAAGTTGCAGCTTTGGAAGCCTCAGGTACTGTATGAATTGTGACTGAGCAGCAGAGCATCTTTAGACACCAACAAAAACAGAGCTTGGAAAATATACTTTTGGGGACACGGAATCCTTCTAGTTGTACAGAGGTGGCTGTAGCTTTTGTGTCAGCAAGACAGTGAGTCTTCTCTGGATTTCTTTATGAGGTTTGGACTAAAGCTGGAAGTGGCATAAATGCTCCTCTGACAGGGAAGCCACCAGCTGCCACTGGATTAAAGTAACTTTTCTAAACTCATAGCAAGAATACCAGTCTCTTATTGTAAAAATCTGTTTATCACAGACCTGGGGGCCATTCAGACTACCTTTTATCCCGGATCAGGAACCGAATTATGCACGTGAAGTTCATATTTGCCCTGAATCTCCCACAAGCAAATCCGAGGCTTGCACACCCATTCCAGGGCAAATGCTCCTTAGCGCGGGTCTTTTGAAAGCGGAGTAAAAGCTGTATCTTTTGAGGAAAACCGGGTCCCGGCAAATATGAACTTCACCCCGGTCATGATCAGGTCAATTGCAAGGGGGGGGGGGGAGGGTGTGGGGGGGGGGGGCAGTTGAGCAGAAACGACCCTCTCCTCTGTCCCCCCTCGTTCGCCAGTGCCATTTTTTGGCAGCCACTGCCAGTTCCAGAACTTTACCCCCGTCATGATCGGGTCAACTGGTAAATTTCTGTTGGGGCTGTAACAATTCAGAGTACAGGTTCATTTGTTTGCTTATTAATTGATAGCATTTGCATGCTCTCCTATAACAAAGTTCTGTTGGCAGTTTGTGGTACAGAAACATGAAAACAATTTAGGTAATTTGAAAACAAATTGGGAAGTAAACCATAAAAAGCAATATAAAATATGACAAGACAAAACTCACAGCAATGGAAAATTATGCACAGTTGTTGAAACTGAAAGAACTAGATGGCATGAATGAACTAAAAGGGCAATATCAACAAAAACAATTCCTCACGGTGCTGGAAAGGCCATAGGGAGGGCACCAAGGAAACCTCTCTGAGAAGGATATTATAGAACTGGGATGCTAGCACCAAATGGTCTACCATGTAATTATCCATTTCTACTTCATTTTGCAGGAGCACTCACAGTACAGCCTCTGAGGAATTCTGAAGGTTTAAGTCTCTACCTCATGCATCTGAGGAAGTAGGCTCAAGTCTACGAAAGCTCAAGCTACCACTTTCTTTCAGTTAGTCTCAAAGGTGCCGCAGGATCCCTTTGCATACTGATTTTCTAGGCTAACATGGTTATGTCTTTTAAGGTTTAGGGAGAAAGTGGTCATACAAGGAATCCGTTCCCAAGCCTTTGAATGTTTAAAGGACTAAAAACAGCACTTTAAATTAGGTTTGGTAACAAACTGGAAGCCAATGTAGCTGACAGAGCACAAATGGAGGCTTGCAGGCTCATTTGGTCTATAAATTACCTGTTCCTTATTCTTGCTTGAATAACAGTGGCTGATGCTGTCATGCATTTTGCTTTGGTTAGGTGTTCCCTGGGACACTGTTTCCAGTTCTGAGCTCCACACTGTCAAGCTGAAATGTGTCAAAAAGAAAGTGATCAGACATTAAAGAAAAGTCTGAAAAGCATGTCCCATGACAAATGGTTGAGGTAGCTGGGCATGTTGCTGGGTATGCTTAGCCTAGCAAAGAGAAGACTGAAGGGTTATTACATGGGAAATGGTGCCACTTTATTTTCTGCTGTGCCAGAGAGCAAGAGTTGAATTAGTGGATTCAAATGATAAGAGAGGAGATTCTGACTAGATATTAGAAAGAATTTATACCGATGGTACAAACCATTCAACAGTGAAATGAACTACCTTGGAAGATGGCGGACTCTTCTTGGTTGGAAGATCTGGACAGAAGTTGGATGGCCATATGTTTGGAATGCTTTAGGTGTGAATTCCTACATC
>NW_024812197.1:0-2650 GCF_019175285.1 Sceloporus undulatus | reverse complement strand
GTTTGAGCATTGGGCTACAATTCTGGAGACCAGGGTTCGATTCCTGCTCAGTCGTGAAGCCCACTATGTGACCTTGGGCATGTGCTTGCAGCCTCAAGGGATGGCAACGGCAAACCTCTTCTGAACAAATCTTACCAAGAAAACTCCATGGTAGATTTGCCTTAGGGTCATCGCCATAAATTGGAAATGACTTGAAGGCACACAGCAACAACCACAGTCCCCTCTTCCCCTAAAAGCACATCAAGAGAAAAGCACTTTACCCAGGCCTATCCTGGAAGCATCTCCAACCAGGCTGAGTCAAGGGGTGACCTTTCTGGGGATAGGACCATGTGAAATTGCCGAGAAATAATTCCACCATTTTAATCCCTGCTGAAAGACCTTGAAAACTGTGCAGTAGTCAAGGACTTTCCAAAGCCAGGATTTATTCCACCAACTCTGACTGCTGTCACACTACGGAATTAATGCAGTTTGACACCACTTTAACTGTCATGGCTCCATACTATGGAATCCTGGGTTTTGTTGTTTGTTGTGACATCAGAGCTCTCTAAGAGAGAGGGCTAAATATCCCACAAAATTACAAATCCCAGAGTTCCTTAGCATTGAATCATGGCAGTTCATGTGGGGTCAAATTGCTTTAATTCTGCATTGTGGATGCGCGCATGCGCGCGCGCACTCACACACACCTTTTTTGGACAGAAATGGCATTTTCTGTGCAGAAAACATGATTTCTGCCCCTCCCCAACCGGTATTATTTTCTGTGCAGTCAACCATGTTTTCTGAGCAGGGAAAACAGGGGGAGAAGGTTTGCCCAGAAAACACCATTTTCTGAGCAAAAAAATCCCATATGCATTTTTCACCCAGAATAAATTCTGCACTGTGAACATTTCCATCTGTCCAGCATACTCAGGGAAACCTTTTTAAAATGTATTATCCAATTATATTTGCATCTTCTTTTCATCTCTACCCGGCTGTACCTTTGTAGGCCTTTCAAAGATTCCTTGGGCCTCCTGTTCTCTCATTTTCTCACACTTTCCGGACACATCCCTCCTCTATTTCATCCCTTTCTTTTGGTTTCTATTCTGAATTCCTCTTCCATTCATTTCCATCTCTCCTGACCATGCTGACTAGGGGATTATGGGGATTGTATTCCTTCCAGTTATTTCCGTGACTTCTGCCCAATCCTAGTTTATCTGAAAAGTACCAAACTGGGTGTTCAGTGTGTAAAAAACAAATGTAACCCACTCCCTTGATGTTGTTCAGCCTGAAACATTTTTATAACAAATGTCACTCTCAGGAATTGGGGACAGCAGTTTTGTGGCTTAGTCGTTTGCCGTTACATATTAAGTTAGCAAATATCTGCAGACATTGGCAAAGAAACAAATATTCTCAGGCGGCTGAAGGGAATGGTATTTCATCATATCCAGAATTACATTAGTGGATCTCTGAGACAACTCTGCTCTTTCCTTATTCTTTGAGCACTTTGGACACCACAGGTGCATCGATGCTGTAGAAATAATGCACCACTGTGACTCACAACGAGGCATCCCCGACAGATGGCTATCCAGCCTCTACTTAAAAACCTCCAAAGAAGGAGACTCCACCAACCTCCAAGGGAGTGTGTTTCACTGTCAAACAGCTCTTACCATCAGAAGGGTCTTCCTAATGTTGAGCTGGAATCTCTTTTCCTGTAGCTTGCATCCATTGCTTGTGTCTTATTCTCTGGAGCAGCAGAAAACAAGCTTGCTCCATCCTCAGTATGACATCCCTTCAACTATTTAACCATGGCAATCATGTCACCCTTTAACATTATCTTCTCCATGCTAAACATCCCCAGCTCCTTAAGCCATTCCTCATAGGGCGTGGTGGTTTCTAGACCTTTCACCATTTTGGTTGTCCTCCTCTGGCCATGCTGCAGCTTTTCAACATCTTTCTTGAAGGATGCTGCTCAACAGGAATCTTGCTATGCTTTTCATGCAAGAGGTCACAACAACCATAGTACATAATGATCATACAGGATTCCACTGAAAGTGTTCTGCCAGATCTCAGATCCCTAAAAGCACACGACAACAAAAATAACCACCACCACCACCAAAAGGAAACAAAGACACAGCATGGATCATTTGCAGTCCCTCTATTGCCTGCTTGACTTGGCCTGGAACACATTCTCCAGCCGAGTCCTTTTGCTCCCAGCTTTGCCTTCTTGCCCTCCTAACCCCTAGCTCACCTCTGGGCATACCTCTCTCTCACTCCCCTCTTTTTCCTTCCTCTAACCCACAGATGTATTCATGCCTCAACAGCAGGTGACAAATAGGATTTTTCCACTTGCATGATCAACACGGCATGATTTTGCAAATGAAAATGCAAACCCAACACAGCCCATTCACACACTCCAGGGCTGCTTCAGGCTCCTCTGCTATTTATCCGGGTGATAGGCAAATTAATTGTCCAGCAAAACATGACACATAAAGCAAGCTTCTTTCCTTTGTTCCCCTTCCTACTGATTTTTTCCAATTTGCAGCTGGATGGTCCCTTTGTCTGTCCCAGGAGCCGATGGAGGGGCACATTGGGCATTTCCCATTTTCGTACAGGTCAGTAAGGGGGGAGAAGGAGCTGTACTGGAAAAGTAGCATCGCTTGGGAATGTTGGGGGG
>NW_024812196.1:0-2650 GCF_019175285.1 Sceloporus undulatus | reverse complement strand
TGGTCTTGAACTCACAACCTTGTGGTTTCGAGTGAATGGCTGCAGTATAGGCATTTAACCACTGCGCCACCAGGGCTCCCTGGTGGGTTTATACAGTAGCTCTTATTTGTCCTTTTTTGTCCTTTTAAACTGATGTGTATTTTATCTGATGTCTTTAAACTGGTTTGTTTGTCTATTAATTGTTGTTGTTCCCTCTTCAATCCATAGGGAGAAGTGAGCAATTATTATTATTATTATTATTTTCAGAGGCAACTAATTGCATTCGTGAAAGGGAAGTGAGAAATCTACTCTAGGTGTTGTTGTGAACTTTAAAGAAGCTATCCTAAGTGGTGGAACTATTTTTCACAACAGGGACACCCCAGTACATAATACACTTCTGCCCAAAGCTGACCATAGAATTGTGCTGGAGGACCTACAAATGCCAAGAGAAGTGTTCTCTCTAGGAATCTTTAGGTCCTCCGATATGATTTCTGCGGAGGTTGCCCATACAGTTGAGCTGGAGGACCTAGAAATTCCTAGAGAGAATATATTAATCAAATCTGTGAATGATCAAATCTGCAAAACTCAAAGCCACAAGTGTGGAGGGATGATTGTATTAAAACTAGAACAGCTTCTTGCACTTATGTTTTGCTACTTCAGCCAACACCAACATCCATGGGAAACCCTCGTCTACTCCATCCAGTACAGTACACCAATTCACCAACATTTGTGTCATAATAATTATTATTATTTATGTTTCCCTGCCTCTCCCGGTGGATCGAAGTGGGGTTACAGACTTGCCTGTATTTGTTATATAATTTCATTGGGAAACTGAGATTAATAAAGCATAGCCAGGGTTCATGGTGTACCTTTTCTGGATACCACTGATTCCATTCGAACTGGTAATGTTGCTTCCTCAGGCAGCCACCCGTTTGTTAGGAAACACCGGAGAGTCTGATTTTGGCACCACAGAAGGCTGCAGCAGAAGGGTAGAAATTCTTCATTTTTCCCACTGGATTTTTGCAGACAAGTTCCAAGTAATGAATTAATGTGTCTCAGGTCCAAAACACACTGCAGAAATAATCCAGTTTGAGACTGCTTTAACTGCCCTGGCTCAGTGCTAGGGAGTTCTGCAAATGGTAGTTTATTGTGGCACCAGAGCTCTCTGACAGAGAAGTCTAAATGTCTCACAAAACTATAGTTTCCAGAATCCCCTAGCACTGAGCCAGGGAAGTTAAAGCAGTCTCAAACTGGAGTATTTCTGCATTGTGTTTTGGACCTCACTCTCTGGATTCTTAATAGCTACCTCCACCCCAATTTTTCCCCTTCTGTTCTTGGCTTTCTCATTTTCGCTAAACTTCCTCTCTCTTCGATCACAAACAAAACAAAACACAGAGTTTGGTCTGTTCAGAGTTTAAAAAAAAATAAAGTAAGAACAACACACAGGACCATTTTCCAGTAAATGATTGGTCTTTTAGACAGGAAAGTGAAGATTGGAAAGTCTCAAGAGGATTCTTTTCTACAGTACTGTGTGGCCTATGGTTGCAAATTGACACAACATATGGCTAGCATAAGAAGGTGAATCAACATCTGTTCCCTTGAATGTCAATTGTTTTTACATTATCAGCATTCAGACTTGCCCTTCTGGGTTCAGCCATATGAATGTAAGGTGTTTGGTATTCAGGGTTCTTCATTAGAAACAGTCTCAACAGCACCAACAGTGCATATAGAACAAGCAATGGAAAAAGACAGACCAGTCATGGTTAGGGAATAACTTTTCATCTGGAAATTAATCAGTATGCCCTAGGTTACCTGGGACTTCTCTTTAAATTGTTGCTGATTCACTGGCATAGTCAAACATCATTGCCCTTTAAATAAAAATGAGACAGACTGCAGTGCTGAATGAATACAGAGTTCTTAAGCAAGCATATGGGCTGGAAACCTGTCAGTGTGTTACACTGGTGTGATGGTTCATTGTGCTGTGATGGACTAGTGTGATGGAACATTACAAACTTTTCCCAGTGATATACAGCAACAATGGGTGGTTGGTGTAGCAGAGAAAGCCACCACTTGTGCCAGAGGAAGTTACTCTGTCAGCTCCTAAGCAGTTCACCTCTCTCTCCTGACAAGAAAGTTTTCTCTACCATCTCTACTCATGGCCACTGTCTCTACAGCCATTTTACTCCTGCTGTCACCAGCACTGCTACATTGTCACAAGCTATGCCAGTGTAATTTCATTGTCCAATTTAACTATTATATGATTATTAATTTAACTAATGTAAGTATACATTCTTGTTGTGTGCTTTCAAGTTCTTTCTGACTTATGGTGACCCTAAGGTGAACCTATCATAAGGTTTTCTTGGCAAGATTTTTTCAAAGGAGGTTTGCCATTGGCTTCTCCTGAAGCTGAAACTCATGGGATTTGCCCAAGGTCTCTCAGTAGGTTTCTTTGGCTGAGCAAGGATTTGAGCCCTGGTCTCAGGGGCTATCCAAACACACACTAACTCTGACCCCAGAGTGCCATAACGATGTGCGCCGCTCAAGATGGCATGCACCATCACGACACACCTCTGGCGCTGCCATACAGCTGTGCCACCCTCCAGAGGCTGGATCGGGGCCTTGGCATAGGGTTACTGTGGCCCCGATCCAGCCAGGAAAGAGGCGGCTGCAG
>NW_024812195.1:0-2650 GCF_019175285.1 Sceloporus undulatus | reverse complement strand
AAGTCCATTATAACCATTGTTGAAGGTACATAATGCTTAATGTGAAAACAAGCAAACACTGGAATACAAAGGATCTCTCTAATCTCTGATGCATATCAGTGAAACAATGCATCAAAACAGTGTGTCAGCAACAGAGTCTGGAATCATTCAGACTTGCATTAACTTGAAAGTGCTCACAAACATCCCTTTTGTTTCACAACACTAGTTTTCAAATTAGTTGTCTTTGCCTTTCCCTTTTGCCTTCCATTTTGCAGTAACAAAATGGACAGCTAAAACCTGAATCAGCTAAAAACCCCAACCCAGCTGTTTCCAAACTCAGAGCTGAACTTCCTATGAACATGACAAAAGCAACAATTAATATAATGCAGAGCTAAGCTTGTGTTATGCACTTCTTTTTCCTGCTTTAAAGCTGAAAACTGAGGGCCTTATTGCATAATCCTATCCTCTGAAAACTGCATTGCGTTTTCTGTAAAACAAAGGTGTACCTTGTGCATCTTTGAAACTACTGCAGCATTAAAACATCTGTTTGTGCTAAAATGTCATTGCACACAGCGTCTGCCCACCACCTCCTCCAAAACAACATCCCCACTCCTTTTCATTTACATATTTTAATTTATTTATTTGATTTGACTATATGATGAAAGGGACCCAAGGCAGCTCACAAATAAAAATTCTAAAAACATATTACAATAAAACAGATAAAAATATCATCTAAAACAATATAAAATTATAAACATTAAAACCATGATATTCACCCTATATAACAAGCACCCAAGACACCCCATGATTATACATTAAAAGCCTTCCTAAATAAAGCCGTTTTTGCCTGCCGACAAAAGGCAAGCAAGGAGGGGGCCAGCCTTGCTTCTCGTGGAAGGGCATTTCAGAGGGTAGGAGCAGCCACTGAGAAGGCTCTCTCTTATGTCCTCATCAGGCATGCCTGTGATGGTGGTGGGACTGAGAGAAAGCCTTCCTTTGATGAAGGTTTGTATGGGGAGATACCGTCTCTCTAATAATCTGGACCTAAGCTGTGTAGGGCTTTATAAGTCCTAACCAGCACTTTGAATTGTGCCCAGAAATGAACTGGTAGTCAGCAAAGCTGTTTCAGCAAGGGAGCTATGTGGTCCCTATAACTGGTCCCAATCAGCATTCTGGCTGCAATGTTTTGCACACACTGAAGTTTCTGAACAGTTTCCAAAGGCAGCCCCATGTACAGTGTGTCGCAGTAGTCCAAACTGTATGTAATCAAAGCGTGTGTCACTGTAGCCAGATCTGACATCTGAAGGAATGGGCACAGCTGGCACACACGTTTTAACTGTGCAAATGCATAACTGGTCACTGCTGACACTTGGGCATCCAGGCTTAGAGTGGTATCCAGGAGCATATCCAAGAAGTGAGCCTGAGATTTCAGGGGAGTGTAACCCCATCCAGCATAGGCACAGCACATTCCCTGATCTGCCTTATGGCTGATCAGGAGCACTTCTGTCTTTTCTCAATTACGTTTCTATTTGTTTGACCTCATTCAGTCCATTACTGACCGCAGACACTGGTTCAATACAGAGACAGCTTCCTTAGAATCAGATGCGAAAACCAGCAGTAGATATTAAATAACACGAGGGACAAGATGGAACCCTTTGGGACTTCACAGGCCAGTGAAGGAATCAAATAGGAGTCCCCCAATACCACCTTTTGAATTCGCATCTCCAAGAAAGACCGGAACCACTGTATACCAAGAAGCTGGGTGAGTTGGTAGGTCTATGCAAGATCGACAGAGAAGCATGCATCCCTCTGGATGCTGGGGCTATGCCATAAGGGTCTTCCATGAGGACACAAACAGCGGAGAGAGAGAGAGAGAGAGAGTAAGGTATTAGCACACCAATGCTGTTGTAACGTAGTACAGTGGGCCCTTGGTATACGCGGGGGATCCGTTCCCCCCCCCGAGTATACCAAAATCCGCGTATGCTCAAGTCCCTTTTGTTCCCAATGGCGGCGCGCATGCATTGGGAACAAAAGTTCCCTGGCCTCCCCTCCTCTCCTCCCTTCCCCTCCCTTCCCACCTTGCTTCCCTCCTCCTTCCCTCCCTCTTACTTACCTTTTGGGCCTGGGAGGCCTCCGGGCGCAGCAGCTTGGCCTCCTTGCCGCCACCGTGGAAGGGCCCGATGGTGGTGCTGGAGGCCTCTTGGTCTCCAACAGGACCGCCACCAGGCCTTTCCCGCGGCGGCTGCAACAAGGCAGAGCCGCCGCTCCGGAGGCCTTCAAGGCCTCCAGCGCCGGCATCTGGCTCCTCCGCAGCAAGGAGGCCGGATGCCGGCACTAGAGGCCTTGAAGACCTCTGGCGCTGCTGAGCTCCGCGCCTCCTCTTTGCCGCCTCCGCCACATCATCACCCAGCGAAGAGGAGGCACGGAGCACAGCTGGCATCCAGCCTCCTCAAGGCCTCCGCCGCCACAGAAGGGCTGGATACCGGTGTTGGAGGCCAAGAGGCCCCCAGCACTGGCACCCGGCCCTTCCACGGCTGCGGCAGCAGTGAGGAGGCCAAATGCCGGCACCTGAGGCCTTGAAGGCCTCTGGCGTTGCTGTGATCCGCACCTCCTCTTCGCCGGGTGATGGTGCGGAGGAGGCGCCGAGCTCAGCAGCACCAGAGGCCTTCAA
>NW_024812194.1:0-2650 GCF_019175285.1 Sceloporus undulatus | reverse complement strand
TGACTTTACACAAAAGTGTAAGTACTGCTGAAAAACATACAGCATGGCTACTGAGAACATAAGTCTCTTCACTATCATTTTAGCTTAGAGATGGGAGTTGTGTGGCCCCCTACATCTTAGTGAACTGTCACTCACAGCATCCTTAGCCAGTATAGCCAATGGTGAGGAATTGTGGAAGCTGCAGCTTGCCACTCCTGTTTTAGAGATTTTCTGAATGCAGACAGGAGTGATCTGGACACTGTTCATTTATATATTGTTTATCTGAACTTATGACAAATTTCCTCACCCAGGTCCCTCATGAGCAAACTTAATAGTTGCTGGACAGGAGATGTCTTCCTATGGACTAGAAACTGGCTTAATGTCAGGAAAGAGTGGGTTTATTGTGTGTCTCCAAGTTGTTTCTGACTTATGGCAACCCTAAAGAGACTCTCTCACAGGTGTTTCTTGGCAAGTTTTGTTCAAAGGAATTTTGTCATTGTATTCCCCTGAAGCTGAGAGCATGTGACTTGCCCAAGGTCACCCATTGGGTTTTCATGGCCAAGAGGAGAGTTAAACCCTCATCTCCAGAGTCCCATTACACTGCTCAAACCACTACACCACACAGGCTCAAGAGAAGAGGGAAATAATGCAGTTTGACATCACATTAAGTGCTGTAGCTCCATTCTATGGGATTGTTTTAGTTGTAGTTTTATAAGGTTTTTAACCTTCTCTCCGAAGACTGCTGGTGCCTCACAAATTTACAAGTCCCAGGATTCAACTGCCATGGCAGTCAAGGTAGCATCAAATTGCATTATTTCTATATAAACACCTTCAATGTAACCAAGTATAAAGTAATTCATATTGGGGCAAAATCAAATACGGGTGCGGCATACACGACTTTCAGCATACACTGAAAGCCACGCAGGAAAAGCCCCTCATGTGCCTTGGAAGAAGTAATGGGGTGCATGTCAGTGGTGCATGCATGCTGCTGCAGTGCTGCATGCCATGGGCGTGAGCCCCATTACTTCTAATTGGGCTCCTGCACATGCGGAATTCCTCTTATGCGGAGGGATCTCAAACAAATTCCTGCATAAGGGAAGGGCGCACTGTAAATCCAACTACAAGTATATAGAGATGAGATTTCAACTGGCAGTGACTGCCTGAGAAAGGTATCTTGCAGTTGTGATAGAGAAGACTGTCCAAAATTCCTAGTGTATGGATGTTTTTTTTAAAATGATGCCCATACAATTCAAATAAGGAATTAAATTGTAACTTTTAATATCATAGTGCTGTTGTAGAAATCTATAGTGTAACCATTTCTAGAATACTGTATAAAAGGTCATCACTAGGGAGATATGGAGGGTGTAGGCCATACCAGGTGACACCCTAAAGGGAGGGTGACACCATTGCTCCCCAAACATCTGCCCTTTGATAGAAGCAGGCTGTGGCATTCACCTGTGTCCCTTTAAAATGCTGGATTTCAGTGGAAGAGATGGCGTGAGGCTCAGTGGGAAGAGAAAGGAGAGGCCTCAGACTTTTTTTAAGTTTTAAAATTTTAAAAATGGCTTTTAAAAAATATTATTTTAAAATTGTATTTTTTAAAAAAACTTCATATCTTAACAAATGTTCACTTTAACCACATAAAACAATGTACATCTAAATACATGTAAGCTTATTGTAATTTAAAGGTATAATTTTAATTTTGCCAATTATTTATGTCACAACTATTGCAATTACTTTTAGTAATATATGGGAATTATGAGTAACCAAAAAAAAAAAAAAAAAAAAAATTACTAAGGATTTGGTATGGTATGGTATGGTATGGGAGGCAGTCAATGGTCACTCAGTAGGTTTCCATGGCGAAGAGTTACCATGGAAGAGTTACCAAAAGTTACCACTGATACTGTGAGTTACCGTGCTGGACGATGCCAACTCTATACACCACTCTGTCTATAGTTCTACTCAGAAAGAACTAAAAAAAAAGGTGGGGGAGGAAATTTAAGCAGATTTGAAGAATGAAGGGAAAAAAATAAGCTTCCTCACCTACACCTATTCTAATTTGGGGTTAGCTTTAGCAAAATAGAGCCAGCCATTACACCATACAGTAGTGCAGTTTGGAGTCCATTGATTTCAACAGGACAGCCAGGCATTGGTTTAAAGGATGCTTGAGGAATTAAATCTCTCTGAATTCATATGCCATCTGCAGGATGTCATATTTTTCTGAAATTTACAACACAATTTTCAGTTATTTTTATGTAAAACATGAGTTTTAATGTCTGTTATGAGAGAAAATGCACATATCTGCATTTTGAAAGAAAATAAACGTCTAAATATAGTTAAACATTTTTGTAGAATTTTTTTTAAGCCCACAGATTAATATGGAATTGGAAATGACTAGTGGGAGGACACAGGGAAATCCATGAAGCTCACACAGCAGCCACTTCGAACACTGTACTGTTGTTTGCTAACATCTGGCACCTCACTCTGGTTAATGGTAGGACCACCCCGGGTAGGGTTGCCATAATTCTCTACAACCAAACCGAGACAAAATGTAGGATAAAATTTAGACCAAAATGTAAGACAAATGTAGGATAAAATTTAGACCAAAATGTTGGACATTTAAGAAAAATGGAGGACATAACCAACTAGAAGCCAAAAACATTATTTTTTT
>NW_024812193.1:0-2651 GCF_019175285.1 Sceloporus undulatus | reverse complement strand
TTGCCCTGGAGGACCTAGAGATTCCTAGAGAGAACACTCTACTAGGCCTTTGTAGTTACTCCAGTGCAGTTGTATGGGCAGTGTCTGTCGGATGTTGGATGCAGAGTTGCCTTGGAGGACCTAGAGATTCCTAGAGAGAACACTCTACTAGGCCTTTGTAGTTCCTCCAGTGCAGTTGTATGGTCAGTGTCTGTCGGACGTTGGATGCAGAGTTGCCCTGGAGGACCTAGAGATTCCTAGAGAGAACACTCTACTAGGCCTTTGTAGCTCCTTCAGTGCAGTTGTATGGTCAGTGTCTGTCGGATGTTGGATGCAGAGTTGCCCTGGAGGACCTAAAGATTCCGAGAAAGATAAATCTACTAGGCTTTTGTAGCTCCTCCAGTGTAGTTCTATGGTCAGTGTCTGTCAGACGTTGGCCACAGAGTTGCCTTGGAGGACCTAGATATTCCTAGAGAGAACACTCTAGTAGGCTTTTGTAGCTCCTCCAGTGCGGTTCTATGGTCAGTGTCTGTCGGACGTTGACCAGAGTTGCCTTGAAGGACCTAGAGATTCCTAGAGAGAACACTCTACTAGGCCTTTGTAGCTCCTCCAGCGTAGTTCTATGGTCAGTGTCTGTCGGATGTTGACCACAGAATTGCCCTGGAGCACCTAGAGATTCCTAGAGAGGATACTCTACTAGGCCTTTTTAGCTCCTCCAGGGCAGTTGTATGGTCAGTATCTGTCGGATGTTGGATGCAGAGTTGCCCTGGAGGACCTAAAGATTCCGAGAAAGATAAATCTACTAGGCTTTTTCAGCTCCTCCAGCTTAGTTCTATGGTCAGTGTCTGTCAGACGTTGGCCACAGAGTTCCCTTGGAGGACCTAGATATTCCTAGAGAGAACACTCTAGTAGGCCTTTGTAGCTCCACCAGTGCGGTTCTATGGTCAGTGTCTGTCGGACGTTGCCCACAGAGTTGCCTTGAAGGACCTAGAGATTCCTAGAGAGAACACTCTACTAGGCCTTTGTTGCTCCTCCGGCGCAGTTCTATGGCCAGTGTCTGTCGGACGTTGGCCACAGATTGCCCTGGAGGACCTAAAGATTTCTGGAAAGATAACTCTACTAGGCCTTTGTAGCTCCTCCAGCGTAGTTCTATGGTCAGTGTCTGTCGGACGTTGACCACAGAGTTGCCCTGGAGGACCTAGAGATTCCTAAAGAGCACACTCTACTAGGTCTTTGTAGCTCCTCCAGCGAAGTGCTATGGCCAGTGTCTGTCTGATTTCGGCCACAGAGTTGCTCTGGAGAATCTAAAGATTCCTAGAGAGAATACTCTACTAGGCCTTTGTAGCTCCCCGAGTGCAGTTGTATGGTCAGTGTCTGTTGGACGTTGGCCACAGAGTTGCCCTAGAGGACTTAGAGATTCCTAGAGAGAACACTCTACTAGGCCTTTGTAGCTCCTCGAGTGCAGTTGTATGGTCAGTGTCTTTCGGATGTTGGATGCAGAGTTGCCCTGGAGGACCTAAAGATTCCGGGAAAGATAACTCTACTAGGCCTTTGTACCTCCTCCAGTGCAGTTGTATGGTCAGTGTCTGTCGGACGTTGGATGCAGAGTTGCCCTGGAGGACGTAGAGATTCCTAGAGAGAACACTCTACTAGGCCTTTGTAGCTCCTTCAGTGCAGTTGTATGGTCACTGTCTGTCGGACGTTGGATGCAAAGTTGCCCTGGAGGACCTAGAGATTCCTAGAGAGAACACTCTACTAGGCCTTTTTAGCTCCTCCAGTGCAGTTGTATGGTCAGTGTCTGTCGGATGTTGGATGCAGAGTTGCCCTGGAGGACCTAAAGATTCCGAGAAAGATAAATCTACTAGGCTTTTGTAGCTCCTCCAGCGTAGTTCTATGGTCAGTGTCTGTCAGACGTTGGCCACAGAGTTGCCTTGGAGGACCTAGATATTCCTAGAGAGAACACTCTAGTAGGCTTTTGTAGCTCGTCCAGTGCGGTTCTATGGTCAGTGTCTGTCGGACGTTGACCAGAGTTGCCTTGGAGGACCTAGAGATTTCTAGAGAGAACACTCTACTAGGCCTTTGTAGCTCCTCCAGCGTAGTTCTATGGTCAGTGTCTGTCAGACGTTGGATGCAGAGTTGCCCTAGAGGACCTAGAGATTCCTAGATTGGATACTCTACTAGGCCTTTGCAGCTCCTCCAGCGCAGTTCTATGGCAAGTGTCTGTCGGACCTTGACCACAGAGTTGCCTTGGAGGATCGAGACATTCCTAGAGACGACACTCTAGTAGGCTTTTATAGCTCCTCCAGTGCAGTTCTATGGCCAATGTCTGTTGGACGTTGACCACAGAGTTGCCCTGGAGGACCTAGAGATTCCTAGAGAGAACACTCTGCTAGGCCTTTTTAGCTCCTGCAGTGCAGTTTTATGGTCAGTATCTATCGGACGTTGGACGCAGAGTTGCCCTGGAGGACCTAGAGATTCCTAGAGAGGATATTCTACGAGGCCTTTGTAGCTCCTCCAGCGCACTTCTATGGCCAGTGTCTGTTGGACGTTGCCCACAGAGTTGCCTTGGAGGACCTAGAGATTCCTAGAGAGAACACTCTACTAGGACTTTGTAGCTCCTCAAGTGCAGTTGTATGGTCAGTGTCTGTCGGACGTTGGATGCAGAGTTGCCC
>NW_024812192.1:0-2651 GCF_019175285.1 Sceloporus undulatus | reverse complement strand
TTCCAGTACTTATGCTATCCTGTGATGACTATTCTAGATAGAAATATTTTGTAGAGCAAAGAGAAAGTTACTGATTAGACATTTCTGTTTCCCTAAGGGTAAAAAAACTGCCCTCTGGGTTTAGCTTGGTTCTATGAGTTGGGGCCAGATTCCTGTTGATGCACTAAACTAGTGCAAACTGCAGCTGCAGAGGTGGTAGTAGCAGGAGTATAAAGGTTGTGGATGCAGCACAAAGGAACTCAGGCACTGGAGAAACTGGGTGCCTGGAGCTGGCAGAATTTGGCTGTTTTCCCATCATTGTGCAACTCTAGAAGTGCACCCACAGGAGTCTGGCCCCTGAGTTAAGGAAGGTTCACAAAATCCCAAAGTTTCTATAGTTTGTTCACCAGTCTCTAAGCAAAACATTGCCTTACAAAGGAATCCAGGCCCAGTTTGCTCACAATATTCTGCACTGTGACTTTGACAGCTCAGATTTTTCAAAAAGCATAAGTTCTTGTATTGGCTTACTATGCTGTAGGAGGATGCAACTGCAGTCTTCCGTACCACAGAGCCCTCCAATCTGGCAGGGAAGAGTGTCTTGGAGGGACAGGAAAAGGTTCTTTGCAGTACAAATATCTAACGTGTGCTGGTATCAACAGTTGTGTTGATCAATGCGGGTCTGCAGGAGGCACAAACAGGGATGTAGCTAGGATTTTAGGAAGGGGGGGTCCAGACTAAGTGCCACCATTATAATGGGGCTTGGGTGCGGCGGTGCAGCAGCACACACCATTCATTTTTCTAACGGAAGGGGGGGTTTGGACCCCAAGAACCCCCTCTTGGCTATGTCCCTGGCACAAAAATAACGTGTGTGTGCGTGCGTGCTCATTTTTATATATTATTTTTGGTGCCCACTCACTTGATAAATATTGTTTACCATGACAGGAATGAAGTACAGTGAGCTTCAGACCCTCTGTCTTCTTCCTGGGAAGATATAAGCTCATAAACTTTCATTTCTGGTTTGAATTAACTGTGGCTTCTCATTTTGTTTGTATCCAACAAGCAGAGGTCAATCTTATCCCATGTTTTGACAAAACAGGGCAGCTTCAGAGCATTGATTATGAAGCAACTTGTTTCAAGCAAACCACAGCTGATCAGCCATAATTCAGGATGCAGACAGAACACTATCTCTCACTAATAAAAAAAGAAAATGAGGGGGATCTTTGGATGTTCTCATAGTTACATAGGAAGAGAAAAGCAATTGGGGGGGGGGGGGGGGGTTTACTTCAGCTTGCTCCTGTCCTGATAAATAAGTGATGCAGAAAGTGTAGCATGTGGGATGTATGTGCCCCTCAGTCTCTTTTTGTGGCATATGAACCCAGGATCATCTCTAAGCCACAGGTCACCCACTTTTTAAAAAATAAAAAGTCTGGATTTGCCTTCAAACTGCACTACTATAGTTAAAATGGCCACAGAGCTGAGGTATTTTACTCTCCTAGTACCCAAAAAGCCCCCATCAGCCCAAACGTGGCTGAAACCCTGAACTGGAAGTGATATCACATAACTTTGTTAATTTTTTTATGCTCTGTGTGGCACACACAGAGAGGGAGGAAAAAAAAATGGGCAAAGTTGCCTACTGCTGTGATAAGCTCTGCTTTATCATGACAGCTAAATGATAGCATTGCATACATTTGGTTTCATAGACTCAAAAACACTTTGTCTACACCTGATGCTTAATTATTGGTAGGCTATCTTAACATTACAACAGAAATTCCACACACGTCTTAGCCCCTTTCTGATGTATACCCCATTTTCCATATTGAACATCCTTTTATAATCAAGGTAGGAATTATTCAGCATATCAGAAATGGCCTTCTGGTAATTTCCAGTTACCTCTGCATTCAATAAATGGGGTAGATTCAGACTGCAGGAATCCAGGCTACACATGTCCCCCATTCCAGTCCTATGTGGTTGTCCACTTTTGTTTTGTAACATATAATAAAAATAAATAATAATAAACTTTATTCTTATACCCCGCCTTTCTGGTGCAGCAATCAAGGCGGTTTACATGACTGGAATATATTGGAATAATATATGCTCTCAATAAATAAATTCCCCCCCCCCCCACTTTAAAACTCTTCCAGAGGGCATACCCTCCTGATCCTGATTAAGACACCATGTTATCTGTCAAATTGATTCCCTGTAATTGACCACTGTAGCATGTTTTGAATTTTTACCATTCCTGGATTGTGATTGTATTTTAAGTATTGTATTTTACGGTATTGCATTTTATGATTGCATTTATGGTTTTATCAGGTTGTAAACCCGCCTCGATCCGAAGGGAGAGGCGGGGCAATATAAATAAAACTTTTATTATTATTATTATTATTAAAACAGGATTAAATACAATACAGTTTAAAAATTTAACCTGTAAATACACTCATCCCTCCACATTCACTGGGGTTAGGGGCACAGGACCCCCGTGAATGTGGAAAAATTGTAAATAACAAAACCACTATGCTTTTACCTGAGATAACACCTCTCTAGGAATTTCTGGGTCCTCCAGTGCAACTTTGTGGTCCGCGTCTGCCAGACACTGACCATAGAATTGAGCTGGAGGAGCTACAAATGCCTAGTGGAATGTTCACTCTAGGAATCTCTAGGTCCTTCAGTGT
>NW_024812191.1:0-2651 GCF_019175285.1 Sceloporus undulatus | reverse complement strand
ATGACATCATAATTATCTCATGATTATCCCATCAATGAAAAATAATTGTCCTGTCATTTACTTCCATTTCTTAATAATGGGATAACCTCTTAATACTGAAATGACATGACAATTTCTCTTCACTGACAGGATAATCACCAGATAAATGCCATGTGTCTGATAATCTTCACCTGATCTTGCAATATGTATGGGAGCATGGCGCTTCTCTCCCATCTTTCTCCTGTCATTACCCCTCCATCTGATTATCTCCATGGAGAGTGCTGCAGATGTCATTTTGGGGTGGGTTGGGGTGTTCCTGAAGTTTTAACTGGTGGTTCTGCTATTGGACCATAGCATTGGATTGGGTCCCACCCTTCCTGAAGAGTCTGACTCAGATGTTAGTGCTGGAGGACCTCTGTTTTCTGTTAAGGCATCAGGGGTAATCCTTATTATTCTTGTTGCTTCTGCTGGTGTTGTCTCCCTTCAAGTCATTTCCGATTTATAGCAACCATAAGGCAAACCTATAATGTAATGTTCACACCAGGATTTGTTCAGAGGAGGTTTCTTTTGTCTTCCTCTGAGGATGAGAGAATGTGACTTGATCAAGGTCATCCAGTAGGTTTCCAAGGCCAAGTGGAAATTCAAACCCTAGTCTCCATCATCATAGTCACATAATAATCAAGGCAAAGTTCCCCATGACATTCTTGCAAACAAGCTAGTGAAATGTGGGTAGACAAGGCAACTGTTACATGGATTTGTAATTGGTTGACTGGCCAAACCCAAAGGGTGCTCAACAATGGCTCCTTTTCATCCTGGAGAGAAGTGACCAGTGGGGTCCCACAGCGCTCTGTCCTGGGCCCAGTGCTATTCAACATCTTTATCAATGACTTGGAGGACAAAATTGGGGGCATACTTATCAAATGTGCAGATGACCCCAAATTAGGAGGAGTAGCTAATACCGCAGAGCACAGGACCAAAATTCAAAATGACCTGAATAGACTAGAAAGCTGGTCCAAAGCTAACAAAATGAAATTCAACACAGAGAAATGTAAGGTTCAGCCTGGAGAAGAGAAGGTTAAGAGGTGATATGATAGCCCTGTTTAAATATTTGAAGGGATGTTATATTGAGGAGGGAGCAAGCTTGTTTTCTGCTGCTCCAGAGAACAGAACCCAGAACAATGGATGCAAGCTACAGCAAAAGAGATTCCATCTCAACATTAGGAAGAACTTCCTGACAGTAAGGGCTGTCTGACAGTGGAACAAACTCCCTCAGAATGTAGTGGAGTCTCCTTCCTTGGAGGTCTTTAAACAGAGGCTGGATGGCCATCTGTTGGGGATGCTTTGATTTGGATTTCCTGCATGGCAGGGGGTTGGACTGGATGGCCCTTGCAGTCTCTTCCAACTCTATGATTCTATGATTCTAAGAAAATATGGTCCATTGGCTGCATACAGCCCCAAATACTATTTTTGAGCTTGCTAGTTGACTCAGCTGATAAAAATATCCTCCTATGCGAGCAGTTGACTTCCAGTTGACTTTTTGGTTAGAAAAAAAAAGTCTCTTTGTGGCATGAAACAACTTTGGGGGAATGTTGAAATTACCCCCCATGGGATTTATGGAGGGCTTTTAATGGGAAAAAAAAAAGGAAAGGAAAAAGAATCCCAGGTCTTGTCTGATTTGGCCAGAATACTTCAGGGGCAGCCCAGAGTAATCTGGTGTCAGAGCTGCCCTGTCTTTGCCTTAGCCTTCTGTTCTGATGCTGGGCAGCTGTTCACATACACGCCCTGCTCTGCAGCCATGGCACTGGCAAGCTGCTCACTCCCAAGGTCAGAAGAATGCAACCCAGCTTTGATCCCAAGGCTGGGCACCTAATTCTGAACCTAGAGTGAGTGTCTCATTTCTCTGCTGAGAAGCTGAGCGGAGGCCAGTTTATTTGTCCCATGTAAATGGGCCCCCAGGATATGGTGGGGCACATTTGCAGCCCTCTAGAATCCCATGGGGAACCTATTCCCCACCCTTACACCAGTCCTTCTGAATTAGCTGTCTGGATTGAAACTTTAGTCACCATATTGGAATAGTTCTATACTTAACAGGAAGAATTTGGAAGGAGGGGCTGTGCTACACCCCATGGCATTGGGGTTACGGGATGTTGGGAAAACACATATTGTGTCTCTCATGCCGCTTAGTTAGGTAGACATATTTATTTGTTTGTTTGCTTGTTGCATTTTATTTTGTACCTATCTCTTTACAAAAACTCAAGGCGGTCTGATCTGTGCAAAACACTCTCTTTAATTTAATCAAGTGATAAGCAAGCACATTTTGTGGCTCCTACGCCTTCATTTCATGACTCGGAAATTACAGCTGGTTCAAAACATGGCAGCCAGGCTTGTCTCAGGAACATCTAGGAGGGACCACATTACTCCGGTTTTGAGGTCCCTCCACTGGCTGCCTATCAGCTTCCGGGCCCAGTACAAGGTGTTGGTTATCACCTTTAAAGCCCTAAATGGCTTGGGTCCAAACTATCTCAGGGACCGCCTCCTCCCATATAATCCTCCCCGCACACTCTGGTCCTCTGGGAGGAATTTGCTGCAGCCTCAAAGAACTAGGCTTTATTATTATTATTATTATTATTATTATTATTATTATTATTGAATGGTGCTATGCATGTAATGTT
>NW_024812190.1:0-2651 GCF_019175285.1 Sceloporus undulatus | reverse complement strand
CCAGTCACTGCATCAGTCGGAGACATAGAGAAAATAATTTGGGTGTCATCAGCGTACTGATAACCCCGCGCCCCATGTCTCCGGATGATCTCTCCCAGCGGTTTCATGTAAATGTTAAATAGCATGGGAGACAGAATGGCCCCTTGAGGGACCCTAGTTTTAAGGGGCCTCTCATCGGAGCACACGTCTCCCAGCTGCACCATCTGGGACCTCCCCGAGAGGTAGGAAAGGAACCACTGGAGCGCAGTGCCCCCGATTCCCACCTCTGCGAGGCGCCCCAGAAGGATACCATGGTCTATGGTATCGAAAGCCGCTGAGATGTCCAAGAGCACCAACAGGGACACGCTTCCCCTGTCAATGCTCAGACGGAGATCATCGACCAAGGCGACCATGGCCGTCTCAACCCCGTAACCCGCCCGGAAGCCAGTTTGAAATGGGTCCAGATAATCCGTTTCATCCAAGACCGCCTGAAGCTGGATCGCAACCGCCCTATCGATCACCTTACCCAAGAATGGTAGCAGCGAAACAGGCCGATAATTATTATGAACCAGGGGGTCAAGGGAGGGCTTTTTTAGGATCGGTTTTACAATGGCCAATTTAAGATCCGATGGAAATAGCCCATCCCTGAAAGATGTATTAATTATCCGGCGTAACAAAGTTGTTACAGCCGGTCCCCCCTGGGCCGCTAACCAACGAGGGACAGGGATCAAGAGAGCAGGTTGTTTTCTGAACACTTCCAAGGATCTTGTCCACAGTTTGACACCACTTTAACTGACATGGCATCATCCTGTTGAATCCTGGGATCTGTATGGTGGGGAAGTATTCAGCTTGGTCTGTCAGAGAGGTCTGATGCTTCACCAAACGACAAATCCCAAGATTCTGTAGAATAACATCATGACAGTTAAAATTGGGTCACACTGCTTTATTTCTGCAGTGAGGATGAACCCTATAATTTGTGTGATTTTTTAAAAGAAGCTATAATGGGGTCAGAGTGGGAGATCTTACCTCTTTCATCCCACTCCAAGGGAGGAGCAGGGATTTAAATTCTCGCTTATCTCATTCTAACCTAAGAGAACTGGAAAAAAATCAACAGTTTTCTTTTTGCTAAATAAGATGGCAAACAATCTCCTGTCTTCATTCACAGTTATGAATGCCTGTGAAAAACTGAAGAATAAGGGGAAATGGTGTGAAGAGTCAAAGTGCTACATTGCAATGACACTGCTCCCACCCCATTCCCCAAAGATTTACTGTAGAGAGAAACCAGAGCCTCAGCACAGCGGATTTTAAAAGAATTAGCATTTATTTTCAGGAGCTTAAAAAAATATGAAGTCAAGCCAAAAAGGCTTCAAAAGCTATATAACATAAGTTCATTCAAAAAGAGAACCCCCCTCCAGCAGCAGAACTAATACATCAGTTTACAAAACTAATTTCTTCAGCTTTTCAGCACAGCAGAGTTTATAGCATCAAAGCCTTAATTCACAGAATCTGACAAGTCTGTGTATGACAATGTAAATCACAAAATCATGGTGTAATAAACAGGAAGGAATAAAGCCAGGCCATGAGCAAGGAAGTCTGAGACAAGATGACTAAAAGAAATGTAAGGGGGGGGGGGGAATGATAACAAAAGACAAGATAATCTAGTGCAGATAAGCTTGATATATGAGGGGAGGAGGAGAATCCTTTTATTTACGGAAGACATTTTCCTTTTCATGGTGTTGGGGATATTGGACCTCCAACTGTAAAATGTTGTGCCTAAAAATATTAGTTCAGCAAACCTTCTTTGGGGCAGTGGACAGGCAATTACAATAGTTTTGTTTGTGTGTGAATTTGGTGAACATGCTACTCTAATAGTAAATATTGTTACAGAACTGGTTGGAATGAAAACTATCTGCAAACTTACAAATCAATAAACATTTCTCTGCCCCAGTAAACCAACAGTGCCAAAACACCAAAATGAGTATGTTTGTTACTGATAATGACTCCATTTCCAATAGATCTTCCAACCTACGAATTAACAATAGCTTTAGCTGATTAATTTACCAACTGCAATTTCAGTCTTAATTTTTAAAACTTATTTTTTAAGACCTGTTGCTTAGGATCTATTTCTTTCTTTGCACATTGAGGAAACATACTTAATGACTGAAAAAGCCTCAAGTGAATTATGCCCTCACGTTTCTTCTCCCCAACACCATCATTCTGGAACAGCTCATTTGTGACTTCTGCAAATTCAAGAACCTTTGTATGCTGTGCCCTTCGTTTATATGCTGTTGGTGATGCTGTACTTGCTGCTGTTCTTCTTGTGTGCCTTCAAGCCATTTCCAACATATGGCAACCCTAAAATGAAATTATCATGGAAGTGGTTGGGACTTTCATGTGAATGAAAGCCTTGGACTTCACAGTGGCTGGGACTGTGACTTGCCCAAGGTCCCCCAGTGGGTTTCCTTGGCCAAGTGGGGAAATCAAACTCTAGTGTCAAGAGTGATAGCTTAACACTACCACACTAGCTTTCTATTTACATATCACCACAGTACTTTTACATAATTATTAATCTGGGCATTGACAGGGGAAGCGTGTCCCTGTTAGTGCTCTTGGACATCTCAGCGGCTTTCGATACCATAGACCATGGTATCCTTCTGGGGCGCCTGGCGGAG
>NW_024812189.1:1414-2651 GCF_019175285.1 Sceloporus undulatus | reverse complement strand
TAAGGGGAAGGGATGAAGTAACTTAGTGGTTAAAACTCCAATTCTAATGGTCAGAAGACTGGACGGTCGGCAGTTCGAAGCCCCAGTGCCTCATGATGGGCTGAGCTCCCATCACTAGTCCCAGCTTCTGCAAACATAGCAGTTCAATAGCATGGAAATGCAAGTAGATACATAGGTACCTCTTCTCAGTGGGAAGGTAACAGAGTTCGGTGCAGTCATTCTGGCCATATGACCACCGGAGTAGTCCTCAGGCAACACCGGCCCTTTGGCTTAGAAATGGAGATGAACACCGTCCCCTACAGTTGGTTATGACTAGACATTCATGCCAAGGGACTACTTTTACCTTACTTTTATCCTAAAATGAGCTACATAAACATAAGTTGTGGCTGAGAGAACTATATCTCACTATGAGTTAGAACACATCCATAAATGATCAGGATATCTGCACCAAGTCAGTCCTATCTCAGCACTGACTCTTAACAGTTCTCTGGGGGGTTAAGAAGAGATCTTCTCCAGCCCGATCTGGAGATACCAACAGTTGGACCTGGGATCTTCCCTTCCTTTAGCAGAAAACACTCACCGACTGTTGTTGAAAAGGGTTCAGAGGCCCAGGGCAGATCCCACCAAGAGACAAAACAAAAAGATATAAACCTCATCATGAAAGGCATACTCACGTCTCCGAAGAGCGACTGGGGAGGACTGGAGAGAATGTGTTGAAGCAAAGATGTTGAAGGAGCTCAAGAGAACCAGTGCTTTTATACTGTTTGGATGGCTTTGTGATTGGATGCTGGACTTTTAATTACTAACCAAGTATGAGGTGCTTCTTTTTAGCTGACGCAGCCAGAGTTAGAAGAATGGCTAGCAAACGTCCTGTACCTTTATGCACACGCCAACGCCTTTTCTCTCCACACTACATTAATGTATTGTGTGTGGGTGTTTCACGGCTACATTTAAAATGATGCGTCAGCAAATCCATGCCCTGTTGCTTTGATCAGGAAAGGCAAAATGGTTCCCCTTATGTCTGAACACTGGAAAAGTAGTTTGAATTAGAGAGATGGTATTATGATCCAAATGAGCTGCACCCAGCTGCAGACCCCGTCTTAGATCCTCCCTACAACAAACACTGGAAAACACAGAGATGTATGGCATGTTTTTGGAATGGAAGGCATGCTTAATCGGATTTGTAGATGATGATGATGATGATGATGATGATGATGATGATGATGATGATGATGAT
>NW_024812189.1:0-1404 GCF_019175285.1 Sceloporus undulatus | reverse complement strand
ATTTATTTATGTACTGCCTTTCCAAAGGATCAAGGGGATTTACAAAGTTACATAAACAAATACATAAAATACCTAAACACATAATGTATAGACATTAAGGCCAATGACAAACCAGCCGAAATGGTGTCTCTGTGAGGAAACTAGGCTTCAAGCGCATGTGGCAACTGCACGCTCCGGAACCCTAGTCCGTACAGGTGTCATGGCAGTGTTCTGTTCACATGAGCTCCGCCATGATGACGCCTCCGTCTCCGTGCAGCATCTGCACATTGCTGCGCATTGCTTACGTCATGGTAAGGAAGGTGGAAATGGACCCTGATGGACTGAAGGTAATAAAACCAGTACTCAAATGTTATGATGCAGAATAAGATTTAATAGGAAATCAAGAGAAATCAAAAGGAAGGTTCTAAGCAGTAAAGCAGTAAGAGATATGAGAAACAAGAAGTGCTAGACCTGGATTCTTCAGCTTTCAACAGTGCTAAGTATGCCTAGCCCTCTTTGATTTAACGTACAATGTCAAATCTTGAGTATTTATGAATTCTAAACCCGCAGCCCCAAGCAAAGATTTGTCGACGATGAGAGGAGGAACGAAAGAGAGATGTCAACTGGAGTTTTGAAGTGCTGAGGGCTTCCTATTGACCCACTGTGAAAGGTGGGGATTTTGGTTACCCACAACATATTAAAACCCAGGTCTGATTTATCAGCTTTGGATATGTGGAGCAGTCCTTTCCTTTGTCTTTGTCCACTTTAGGCCGTTGTTAAGAAAGTAGCATGAAAACAGCAGATGGGGCATCCCAAGGGACCATTCGGAAAGCAACATCCATGACAATCCCCAGAGAGACTGCCAAGCCCATCAGCTTCCTAGAAAGTGCTGCACACAATCACAGTCGGCTTACAGCCAAGTCTTGGGATGTTGAGAAATAAAGGGGGTGGAGTTACAACAAGCTTTATTCGTCGGTCCTCATTGAGACCAGGCAGAGTCCCCAGCTCTGTGGACATGTCTGAATGATGGGGAGAGTCTGAAACAGACAAGAGAGAGAGGCAGAGATCAGTACACAGAGAGGCCATGAACAACGCCAGCTATGCATCATTTCTACACACAATCAAAAGAGGAGTCAGTACGCAGAGAGATCTTGAAGCACCTTTGAGAATAAGGTCCAAAACACATGGCAGAAATAATCCAGTTTGATACCGCTTGAACTTCCCTGGCTCATTGCTAGGGAATCCTGGGATCTGTAGTTCTGTGAGACGTTGTGCCTTCTCTGTCAGAGATAGCTCTGGTGCCACAATAAACTACAGTTCCCAGGGTTCCTTAGCATTGAGCCAGGCAGTTAAAACAGTCTCAACCTGATTATATCTCCATTGTATTTTGGGCTTAACTAAAAGAAAGAAGTTGGCAGCATGAGG
>NW_024812188.1:940-2651 GCF_019175285.1 Sceloporus undulatus | reverse complement strand
TTGGGCTGGCTTAGGCGGCCTCAGAGTGACTTTTAGGTGGTTTGGGGATGTGCTTCATTTGAACGCCACACCACCAAAATGCCCAGAAGGCACTTTATTTGGCCCGAGTATTTTGGGCCATTGTTTTCTTGTTGGTGGTTGGAATGTATGGAATGAAATAGAATATATCTGTTTGAGAGTTACTGTTGCTGGGTACTCAGCCCCACTTCCATGGAGTGACACTCCCTCCATCAATACTATTCACAACAAGAGCCCAGTTCCAAATCATTATTTCCCTGCATTTTTTTTAGTGATTAAGTCCCTTTGAGTTAACCTCAACTTATAGCGACACTGTAAATGAGACTTCTCTAAGGCCTCCTGTTCTCAACCTCTCTGCTCAGGTCCTGCAGATTCAGGCTGTGACCTCTCTTATTGAGTCTATCCATCCTGTCTGTGGTTTTCCTCATTTTCTGCTGCCTTCCACCTTTGCTAGCATTATATTATTTTCTAGAGATATATGCTTTCTCATGATGTGGCCAAAATACGAGAGCCTCAGTTTGATCATCTTGGCTTCCAGGGAGTAGTGCTACATTAAGTTCACAGGCACTCTACAGCAGGGGTAGGCAACCTTTTGGAGCCGGGGGCCGGGTTGGTGTCCCCCCGACAAGTCGGGGGGCCGAAGCTGGGGGAGGAGCTTCCACCCTCCGGGGCGTGGCTGCATGCTGGGGGCGGAGCTTCCACCCTCCAGGGTGGAGCCACCCTCTGAGGCGGAGTCACCCTCCGGGGCGGAGCCACCCTCCGGGGCGGAGCCACCCTCCAGGGCGGAGCCACTCTCCAGGGCGGAGCCTCTACCAAAGCCCTGCAAGGAGGAGGAGGCGTGTGCCCGCCCTCTCCTCCTCGGTGCCTTTCTGGACAAACACCCCCAACCTGCATTCCAAAACACACACAACAGCACAGTTGTGCATTTCACATGGCTTTACTTAACATGGCCTCTTGCATATTTCAGAGGCTTATTCCATAATCAAACCCCTTGGGTTTAATACTTAGCATGGTTTAACATGGCTATGCATATTGAACATGTCAAGGTGGTTTCACCGTTCTTGGACCAAGTGTACTTCTCAGAAATGTGTACTTGGTTAAGGGACTTTGGTTTTTCTTCACTGCGCATGGGTTTGTAAAAATCACAGCAATTTACATTGGCCTTGCCTCAGAGGCTTTCTGATATCAATATCGCCATTAAAGAACCAAAAACACACAGAAAAGGCACTTTGGAAAGTCACACTCTCTTGGCTTCAGAAACAGTGCGTGCATGCCTCTCAAGCTGACTCATATCATTATCATTGTCATCATCATCATCATCATCACCACCACACTATCATTGTCAAAGCAAGGGAGACTTGTTAGCATTAAAAGCACACAAAACACACTTTGCAAGGTCACACTCTCTCAGCTTCTGAAACAGTAGTTGCATGCTTCTCAAGCTGACTCATCATCATCATCACACTATCATTGTCAAAGCAAGGGAGACTTATTAGCATTTAATGGCTTCAGAAACAGTGCCTCCATGCCTCTCAAGCTGGCTTATATATCATTGTCATCATCATCATCATCACACTATCGTTGTCAAAGCAAGGGAGACGTGTTAGCATTAAAAGCACACAAAACACACTTTGCAAGGTCACACTCTCTTGGCTTCAGAAACAGTGCCTCCATGCCTCTCAAGCTGGCTTAA
>NW_024812188.1:0-930 GCF_019175285.1 Sceloporus undulatus | reverse complement strand
ATCATCATCATCATCATCATCATCATCATCATCATCATCATCATCATCATCACACTATCATTGTCAAGGCAGGGACACTTGTTAGCAATTAAAAGAATGCAAAATAAAACAAAAAACCCCATGTGGCCTCTGGCCACTCATCACCTTCTCTTCCTCTCTCCTCTTACTCCTCCTGCTCTTCCTCCTCCTGCTGCCCCCATCTCCGCTTCCTCCTGCTGCTGCCTCCTCCTCCTCTTCTTTCTTCTCCTCCCCCTCCTCCATGTGCCGTGCGGCCTGGGGGCAGGACGGAGGAGACAGAGGAAGTTGGCAGCGCGGGGCTGCCCGCGTGGAGCCCCGTGCGGAGGCGGGGAGGGCCGCGCGGAGCCGCACGGAGCCCCGCGGGGAGGGCCCGTGGAGCCCCGCGGGGAGGCGGAGAGGGCCGCGCGGAGCCGCACAGAGCCCCGCGGGAAGGTGGGGATGGCCCCGCGGGGAGGCGGAGAGGGCCCCGTGGAGCCGGCGGAGAGGCAGGGAAGGGCCGCGCTGGTCTTCAGCCTTTGCCTCCTCCACCCCAGGCCGCGCGGCCCTCCTCTTCCTCCTCCGCCACCGCCATTTTGCTTTTCAAAATGGCGGCGAAGTCTCGCGCAACCTTTCCCGCCTGGGAAAGGTCACGCGAGACTTCAGCCGCATTTTGAAAAATAAAATGGCGCCCAGAGCGGCGCGGAAACGGCTGCAATCGGCGGCAGGACTGCGCGGGGGCCGGCAGAAAGGCCTTCGCGGGCCGCATCCGGCCCGCGGGCCATAGGTTGCTGACCCCTGCTCTACAGTAAGGGATAAGCACTTGTTTTACAAACACTTTAATTTTGACCAAGCAGTTAGTAAATGTTCATGCTGTAATCCATATGAACCTTCAGCATTTTCCTCTCTTCTCTTATCCTTCATTCTTGGTGAATC
>NW_024812187.1:1986-2651 GCF_019175285.1 Sceloporus undulatus | reverse complement strand
CTTGGGGTAACACATTCCTCTCTTAATTCTGAGAGTCAGTCTTGTCTGTCATTGTTCTTTTTATTTTTTTTTCAGAAGAACATATCAGTCTTGAGAGAGTCCATACATGTGAGAGGCCACATAAATGCCAGCACTGTGGGAAATGTTTTCCTTCAAAGTCAATCCTAGTGAAACATCAGAGAGTCCACACAGGAGAGAAGCCATACAAATGGCAGCATTGCAGGAAATGTTTTTCTTGGAAGTCAAACCTAGTGACACATTTGGGAATCCACACAGGAGAGAAGCAATTCAAATGCCAGCACTGTGGGAAATGTTTTTGTTGGAAGTCACACCTACTGAGACATCAGAGAGCCCACACAGGAGAGAAGCCATACAAATGCCAGCATTGTGGGAAATGTTTTCCTTTAAAGTCAAACCTAGTGACACATTTGAGAATTCACACAGGAGAGAAGCCATACAAATGCCAGCATTGTGGGAAATGTTTCTCTTCGAAGTCATACATAATGATACATCAGAGAGTCCATGCAGAAGAGAAACCACATAAATGCCAGCATTGAACTAACACTGTTTTTGTTAAGAAGTATTACAAGAAACATATTTTCAATGCATTGGTGATAAGAGAAAGCCCTTGTGATTTTGTTTGTAAGGGTTTTCTGTTCATAAAG
>NW_024812187.1:0-1886 GCF_019175285.1 Sceloporus undulatus | reverse complement strand
ACAGAGAGCCCACACAGGAGAGAAGCCATACAAATGCCAGCATTGTGGGAAATGTTTTCCTTTAAAGTCAAACCTAGTGACACATTTGAGAATTCACACAGGAGAGAAGCCATACAAATGCCAGCATTGTGGGAAATGTTTCTCTTCGAAGTCATACATAATGATACATCAGAGAGTCCATGCAGAAGAGAAACCACATAAATGCCAGCATTGAACTAACACTGTTTTTGTTAAGAAGTATTACAAGAAACATATTTTCAATGCATTGGTGATAAGAGAAAGCCCTTGTGATTTTGTTTGTAAGGGTTTTCTGTTCATAAAGTTATTGATTTTTGTATGTTGTTCTGTTGTTGTTGTTGTTGTTGTTTTTTTATAGATTATAGAATAAGAATGGACCACAGGACCCATGTAGTCCAACCCCCAACACACAGGATGACAAAGCATGGATTTATAGGATTCTGGCTCTGTAAGGCACCACAAGCACCATCTAGTCCAAGCCCCTGCCATACAGGAAGACATAGCATGGTGGGTAGGTGTGTTATGTGTGACTGTGACAGAATTAGAAGATGAAGTATGAGATGAAGGATCTGGCACAGAGAAGCAAGAAAAACTCAAACCGCTGAGTCGAAAAGGAATGTGCAAAAGATAAAGACACCGTAATGCAAGGACATGAAACCGAATGTACTAAAAGAAGAATGGACTGTGTATAACACAACTTGACGTAAAGAGCACCAGAACAAGAACGGAATGGGAACAAGAAGTCACTCATCAGGAAAAATGATGCACATATTAAAAAGCACAAAGGAATCTTCAAAACCATGGTGATAGTGTGCCAAAATCAGCTGGAACTGGCATCCATCGCTCTTTCAGAAAATTGATTGACCTCTGAGAAGATTTGTGTGCATCAGCATTGTATGAATCTGTGCATGATTTGAGGCCTCTTGACATGTAATATATTAGAATGAATGTCCCTAATGTTAGAATAAATGTTACATACAAAGTGTTTGAACCCAGATCTGGTCTCTTATGTGTCTGATTAAAAGTTTTATAGTCCAGATCTGTATTTACTCACCACTCTGGATGTAAAGAAGAACACCTAGATTGGTGACAGGTGTGTGATCTCTCATTTCACCTTCTGTAGCTTCTGCACTGATCCCTGAAAGCGGAAAGAGAACTAACCAAGCAGTGGGGACACACTTCCTTTGTTAACCCATTACAGTTCCACTATAAGAGACAGGCCTTGGAGTTATGATCCACTGCCAGCCGTAAGGTTTGGTTTAAAATATGGGGGGTTGGTCATGCCTGCAGCCTCTGGTTCCGTTGGAGGCAGGGCCTCTTCTCCAGCATCACCTGGAAGAACGGACCATAACAATGGACAACAACAGATGGATGTGGCATGTGTGTTTGTGCATATACATATATGTATATATGTGTATATATGTGTATGTGTGGAGGCAACTCTAAGTGCACTCAGACTTATACTTTTAAGAGCCTACACACACACACATATATGGAATGTTTCAAGTCTATAGATCTTGCATACAATACCCATAGATACATCTATACATACCCATAGATACCTGTCTGAATGTGTGCATGTGTATGCACATGTATTTAAACATATATATATATATATATATAGAGAGAGAGAGAGAGAGAGAGAGGCAAGCAAGCACATGTGCACATATATGTTGGCTCATGTACACACATACACATATATACACACATTTATATAAACTCTTCCACTCGCGTACAATGTAAACATAAGGAAATGCATAGAGAAATATGCAAGTACATATGCATGCACATGGATGCACCTGTGCATGTATGCACCCCCCCTGGGTTCTGGTCCACATCAGCATGTATATATAATTATAATTGTGTAT
>NW_024812186.1:0-2651 GCF_019175285.1 Sceloporus undulatus | reverse complement strand
CTTTTGTGGTAGTTGTTTTCTCCTTTTCCTATATCCCTTCCTTTATATTTCTCTTTTAATCTTCTTTCTGCTTCTGCAACTTTTTCTCTTCGTTGTCGATTTTGAATCTTTTTTGGTTGTGGAAAAAGGTTAATCCTTCGATTCTTTCCCATTTATAGTTGATGACCAAATTAGACAGTGTTTGTGTTAACGATTTATATTTGTTTCTTGCAGTCAGGATCTGTGGGGGCAAATCTTTAAATATTTTGGTTTCATTCCCCTCAATATAAAGCTTCATGTTGTAATTTTTTTGTATTATTAAGTCTCTAAGTTTCGTCTGGACTAGACATACCACTACGTTTCGTGGCTTCTTCTTTTCCCGAGCCTGTATTGAGTTTACTCTAAATATTTTATCAATTTCTAATTCCATAGTGCTTTCTGGTAAACCTACATATTTGGCCAGGTCCGGGAGGATTCTTTCTGTTAAGTCTTCGTTATTTTTCTCTTCAATTCCTCGAATCTTGATGCATCTGTCACAATAACGTAGTTCGTTGCTTAATTCTGTGTTTTGTTGTTGTTCCTGTGTGCTTATGACTTTCCGAGATATCGATTCTAAGTCCTTGGTTCGTTCTTTTATTTCTTGCATTTCCTTTTGCGTAATTTTAATTTCTGTCGTCATTTTGTCCATTCTTTTCCCATATATATCCAGTTCCTTCTTAAGATCTTTCCTCATTTCAGCTCTCACCTCTTTTATCTCTTCTCTCAGTTCTTGAATTGATTCTTTCAAATCCTCTTTCATTTCCTGTCGGAGGTCTTTCATTTCCTGGCGCATCATGCATATTTCATCAAGAATGTGTACTACTGGGTCTATTACTTTAATAGTGCCTTAAAATGATCCTCTCCTCTGTGTACTCTGGCTCATGCTTTGTGCTTTCTTGTTAGAAGCCATTTTATCCACTTTTTCTATCTTCTTGTTTAATGTCCAATGAGAGGAAACAATAATTTATATTTAACCAGACATGAAAAGAAAACTATACAGGAATATCTTATATCTCCTATAAGAATTTCAAATGATCAATATTTTGCTTATCAATATTCTACTTATCTATCCTCTCTGTTATCAAATTTTCTGCTTTCCAGTGGTTTCTAATTCATTTAGTTATAATCAATTCCTATTGATTCAATTAGGGTCTCTTTAAGTCATAACACAATTAATTTTTCTTATTTATCTACACTTTTTATCTAATACTGCATTATTATCTAATTATCTAATACTAATAAGTTCCTGTGATATACATATAATTTCTTTAGTACTCAATTCTTTTTCCGTTCAACATAAACATATCATGGTATACAGTGTGTTATAATGATAATGCATAAGTAATTATGTTTGTGTGTAAAGTGTGTGTAGAATCATAGAATCATAGGCGGGATACAAACCGCCGCTTTGCGGCGGTCTGCCGCCGCCGATACGGCAGTGGGAGCCGGAGCCTCCACACGGCGCGACTCCCGTGCAGACAGAAAAAGAAGCTCCAAAATGGAGCTTCTTTTTAGTCGCGTTGGCACGTAGCGAGGCGCAGGGGCGCACTCGCTACGTCACAAGGGACGCGACGCGTACGGACGCTCCAGCGTCCGATACGCAAAGATGGCGCCGGCCATGTAGAGAGGGCCGGCACCATCTTGTACGGACGGGTCCGTACTAGGCCCAGGGGCGTCTATAAGAGACGCCCCTTTTTTAAAAGAGGACGTCCTCCGGACGTCCCAAATTGCCGGTGCAGAACACCATAGTTCGGAAGAGACCTCAAGGCCATCAAGCCTCGCTGTCACTTAACTGAATAGATTAAGGAACCAGAGATTTAAAGGATTTCACGGCTGTTATACTCTGAGATCAGACAAACACATAATCATAGCGTTGGAGGGAACTGCAAGGGCCATATAGTCCATCCCCTGTCATGCAGGAATTCACAAGTAAAACACTTCTGAGGCAAAGTCCTAAATACTTCCAGGAGAGACCACTACCCTGAGAAAAACTCTGTTCCGCTCTTGAACAGCTCTTATAGCAAAAATAAGTTTTTATAATGTTTAAGTGAAGTCTCTTTGTTTGTAATTTGAATCCATAGGTCCAGATTCTTGTTTCTGGAGCATCTGAAAAGAAGCTGGCTCCTTCAATACAACATTTTTGGGGCATTTAAAGATGAGCCATCATATCACTTCTCAATCTAACCTGGAAAACAGAAGATTGAAAAGTGACATGATGGCCATCTATCAATGCCCCAAAGAATATTGTATAGAAGGAGTCAGCTGCTTTTCTGCTGCTACAGAAACTAGAACCTGAACCAATAGATTCAAATTAGAAGAAAAGAGATTCTACTTAAATATTATAAAAACACTCTCTTTTTTGGTATTGTAAGAGCTGTTTACGAGTGGAATAGACTTCCATTCTGGGGGGTGAACTCTCCTTCTCTGTAAGACTTTCAGGCCATCTCTCAGAAGTGCTTTAGTTCTGAATTCCTGCATGACAGGGGATGGACTATAAGGCCCTTGAAGTTTGGTTTGTTTTTTTAATTTAGGTATTTATATCCCGCCCTTCAGCCCTAATGGCTCTCAGGGCGGCTTACATTTATCATTTTTAATCAGACAGTTCCCTGCCCGCAGGCTTACAATCTAAAAGA
>NW_024812185.1:0-2651 GCF_019175285.1 Sceloporus undulatus | reverse complement strand
GATAAATTAAATTCACTTTGCAGCTAGTGACCTGATATAGACATTGTAAGATGCAGATGAATGGGAACTATCTTGCTGCTTCAGTAATCCTAAAAAATACCAGTTTTTCCTTTAAAATAAAAAAACATATTTTCTAATCCTCTCTTAAAAGATTTCATAACATAATAGCTCAATATTCTGCCTGATAATGAGAGTGTGTCATTTTGAAATCTATGAAACGTTATCAACTATTACAGAAATTTAATGTAGATACCGTAACTAATGAACTGCTTTAAACAGTAGTCATAATACAGTTATATGGAAGTAATCATGCACGCTTTGATTTTATTGAAGAGAGCCTAAGGAATTACAGGTAAAAGAGGATTTTATTAAGTCTCAGTGAACAAAATGAATAGTTAAGCATTGAACGCGACATGATGCAGTGTGATAATTGCATGCCTTGGGTATGTTGCAAGGCATGGAGCATAGCCAAAAGGCTTCATCTGTTCTAGATACAGTTATTTTTCACACCTTGTTTAAGTATATTATTGCAATTGTATTCTTGCAATCAGAGGAAAAACTGCTTTACAAGAAATGCCTTAGATATTTATTGTCACGGTCTCTCTTTTTTTAACCCACAATTACCTCTGAAAATTAGTGAGCAGTGATTCATGCCAGTAGGCCCTGACCATCAGTATGCCTATGTGCTGGTAATATCTGATAAGGAAACATACAAGATCTGTTCTTTTTGTCTTGTGCTCGTCAGGGACAAAGCTTAAAATGATTTAGACATAAATATTTTATTTATCATTCCTGAATGAAGATAATTTACTGAGATGGCCAACATAAAATAAACACTACTGTGGCATTTCTTATAGCAAAATGTCCTGCCACTAACTATAAGCATTGAATAAAAACTGGTAAACTGTAGCAGATTCTTTTAGCTGTGCTCATCCTATAGAAAAACAATCAGTCTATAATCAGTTTCAGAACTAACACTTTAAAATTTAATGCTACATTTTTTAAAAAGCAGTAGCTTAACTTTATATGGTGAAAGCTATATTTGTTTCCATTTGTGGACAGTATTTATTATTAGCAGAGAGAGCAACATCAGGAATATATAGTGGGATTACCATAACTTCTCTGTAGGCAATATGCAATGACCTCTATTTTGGATTCTTTTTTTAGGGGTTATCTTCTTATTATAAATGAAGTAGTAATTATTATTATTATTTATTTATTTGTATCTCGCCTCTCCCTGTTGTAGGATCGAGATGGGTATTATTATTGCTGCCTATAAAATATGAATAAAGGTTTTTTACAGCAACGTATTATGATACATAGGGGTGTAAATTTAAATTGCAAATGTATATAATGAACCCTAGCTGCATGTTTCATTTTGTAAATTATACTATTTCTTAATAATCTTCTTGATATATCATTGCTTAGAAAGTAAACTTTTAAGAATAATCCACATGAAAATATACTCAAGCTGTCCATAACTGAGCAGTGGAAGAATGATACTCTCTCCAAGCTTTACTTCAAATATAAAAATGTAGAAGAAATAGCTTTTGGACTCTGAAATTATCACATGATACAGGAAGGGAATAATTTGAGTCTTTTCTAAATTTACGTCCTTGTTTCCAACAGTTTGCATTTTAATTTCCACTCAGCCAAGTAAATCTTTGGCTACATGAAAGTTTTATGTAAGTCGTAGTTGTTGTAGTTAAGTTTATTCATATACCAGGTTTTTTAAAGGGATTCAACACTGCTCACCAATTAAAAGAACAATACAATTAAAATCATTTAAAAATACAATTTTTGTATGATTTTGTATAATAAAAGCACTTGAAAACAGTACAATTAAAATGGTACAGCATCCCTAGCCTGTTCTTTAACAACTTTCTGTTTTAAAAGCCTGTCTGAATAAAAAGGTTTTAGCTCGCGGACAAAAGGACAACAAGGAGGGGGCCATTCTGACCTCCCTGAGAAAGAAGTTTGAGGATCTGGGGCAGGCACCAAAAAGGCTCTCTCCCACCCAACATCCCCCACCCATCTATGTTTGTGATGGTGGTGAAGCTAAGAGAAGCGCTTCTTCTCATGATCTGTATGGGCCTGGTCTGGCTCATACAGGGAGATACTGTCTGCCAAATAGCCTTGACCTGAGCCGCACAGGTCTTTATGGGTCAGAACCATCACTATAAATTGTGCCTAGAAATAAACTGTCAGCCAATGGAGTTGTTTCAACAGAGCCATTGTGTTGTCTCTGTATTCTGCCCCAATTAACTGCCTGGCTGCAGCTGTTTAGACCATTTGAAGTCTCCAAAAACTCTTAAAAGATAGCCCCAAGTAGAACATGTACAGCAGTCCAAATGGGATGCATCTAAGCCATGTACCACCATGGCCAGATCTGATGTCTCAAGAACCAGGCAAGTTTTTGCACAAGCACTCCTGGCCACTGCAGAAACTGTGAACATGTGTCTTCAGAGGGAGCATAACTCCATCTAACATAGACTGTATCCCTATTCCCTGATCTGTCTTCCAGCTGACCAGGAGCACAAATGTCTTGTCTGGATTAAGTTTCAGTTTGTTTGCCCTAATCCAGTCCATTACTGATAGCAGTCACTGATTTAGGACCAGGACAGCCTGCTTGAATGGAGTTGGAAATGAGT
>NW_024812184.1:0-2651 GCF_019175285.1 Sceloporus undulatus | reverse complement strand
TGGCTCACACTAGTGTTAAGATTGACTGATATGATTAGACATCTGCCAGAGTAAAAACAGAATTCGATTTGGCTTCAATTGCTTTTTACCATGTCTTGAATATCTGATGATCCTCTTTCCAAGGGATACATAATCTGGTGCTCTTCAGTTGTTTTAGACTACAACTCCCAGACAAGCCCCAGACAATAGTAGAGCACAAATTTAATGACTGTTCACTTTGAGAGAAATGATAAGAGTCCAGTTGCAGCTTCTTGTCTCAATGCACTCTACAACTAAAAGAGCACCTTAGTTGTCATTTCCCAGTGTCCTGATCTGGAGCACCTCAGAAACCCTTAGGCTAGGACTCTCCCTGGTATAGGATTGTGGGAGTCAGGAGCAGCCATTAATCACCGTAAACATGATACTTCATCATGTTTATCAGAAATTACAAGATTATTAAGCCCAATTTAGGATCTTGTAAATTTTGAACAAGATACCAACCAAAGTGTTCAGATGCTAAGAACAACAACAACAACAACAACAACAGAAAATGTGCAAAATCTTTTATAATCAGACCAAATGGAGAGGGTTTTTTTTCCTTCTCATTCTTGCATGTTTTAATGAGGGACGATTTACATCTAACAGAAAGGCCCTCTGAAATTCCAAGCTTGTTTTGAAAATAACATAATTATTTCTAGATTTGTTTTTGTAAGTTTAGATGTTCTTCACTAATTTGGTTCCTGATAGAAGCAATGCTTTGATTGTATATTCCTACATGGCAAAGCGTTGGAATGCTATGCTCCTTGAGGTCTCTTCCAGCTCTATGATTCTATTCTATGAATATTAGTCAGTTATTTCCTTAGTGACAGGGGAACAGACCTCAGTCAATTGCAACAGCTGCTATGGTGATAGGGATGGAATCTGGTCAGGATTTACTACATAGCTATGTGACTACCGTGATTATGTTTCAAAGCAGAACATAGAGGATTCCAGACACTGACTCTACTTGGACTCTAGGTTAGTAAGAGAGGAGGAATAGCCCAAGTCCGTAATTAAGAAAATCCCTTTAGTAAAAATAGCTGCACTCTTTTTAGTAGTAGAGCAACAATTGCCTTTTTAAACCAAAGGCTAAAGTTGAAGGCCTGCAAGTCAATTTAATAATCAGTATCCAAAAGAAATCACTTATCATTTATTATTGACTATAATATTGGGCAGAGGCCAAGAGAAGCTAAAATAATCTTGGGTGCTAGAGGTAAAAGAGTGAAGACTTCTGGTTCTTTGAATCCATTTATATCAAGAGAGACCCCATGTGGCTTTTATAGCTTCTGGCATATACAAATCTGCTCCAGCATTTTGCCTCCAGCTAAGTAGCAATCAACAAATCACCCCCAACATCTTCCTTTCTCAGATGATAAATAATTACTATATTTATTTATTTTTCCTGTTGGTGAGTTAGCACATTAATTACATTCCCAATTTTCAGCTCTGAGTTTCCTAGTCACATACAAACCAGAACCTTGGTGGGATGTCATATTTAAGAAGTAAAAGAAAGGACTTCTTATTTCTAATCATCATTAATTTCAGGTCTTCTGAGAAGCACTATTTAGCTGCTTAGTTAAAATGGGCAGAAAGGTCTCAAAATCTTTTGCTTATTTAATAAGGAACATGATGTAGAATGTTGTTTTTAAAGGGAGAGAGTGTTGCAAAAGAAAAATAAATCTGCCCTTTCCTGAAATTGCCCTCTTTTCATAAGCAAATATGGCAGATTATTTGAAAAGAATTCAGTGTCCCCCTCGATCAACAGAAACAAAAAACATACCCTGACTTCCAAATGGCACAGCACTGAAGGAGCACCATATAGCTGCACAGCTTGGGTTACGGCACCCTTTCGAGGGCACAAAAAGGAGCCGCTTTTTGTAGCTTCTTTTTGCACCCTCGAAAGGCCAGATTGGGGTCACAGTATGAGGTTGCTGTGGCCCTGATCCGGCTAGGAAAGGCTGGAGGCCACCCCTTAGGAGCGGTCTGTTGAGCTCCTCACTTATTTTGCCAAGTTTGAGAGTCATTTTCTGAGCAGCAGTTGTAGACATCCTCCACCCCAAATATATGGTTATAATGCCAGAATGCTCTTCAGTTGGGCCCTGTTATAGGTGCCCTTGTCATCAGAGTCTCTGACAGTTGAGGAACAAAAGCAGAGTAGGGTGAGCATTGTTGGGGACCTGGCAAGGACCATACTCCTGTGAAGAGGACTATATATAATGGCTCCTACCAATGATTATTTCAAGCTTTACCATTGCTTTTGTCTCTTCAGCTCCTCTCACCTAGCAAGCAAGCAGTGAGAGGAATTAGGAGAAGGAACAGTGACCTCTGCACCCCTTTACTGTTTGTTCTCAGTGTCTGAGATGTGTTACCAACAAGGATCAGACAGAGGTAGAGAATTGCTGGGGACACGGAGTTTCCTTCAAGATCCACATCAAAAAGAACCTGCTAAAAGTGTGTGTGTGTGTGTGGGGGGGGTTTGGCTCACGCAGGCGCTGCCATTAGTGCACCATAAGCAATGTGATGCGTCCATGATGCAAGTGCAGTGCCGTGATGTGCAGATGGGCATAGGATATCTCTCCCACTCTCCCATAATGCATTATAAATTTACTTGGGGAATACTCCACAACTCATAT
>NW_024812183.1:0-2651 GCF_019175285.1 Sceloporus undulatus | reverse complement strand
AGAGCAGCCTCAAAAGAGCCTTAAGACATCTCTAAGACAGGAATGGCTGTGGTTGATGTGGGGAAGGGGTCACATTGCCCCCCCCCCCCCCCGGGGATCTCAAGGGCATCCCACATTGTATTCCCTTGAGGATGGATAAATAATATTTTGCCCCTCAATATCTGACAGCATCCCTTTTGCCCCTGTTTTCTGATACATTGCAGGGACAAGGGAGCCATTTTACACAACAGTATCAAAACGATGAAGGAGGGCCAAAAAAGCAGCAAACTTGGTCAGGGATGGGCTGAGGACCATTTGGAGTCAAAAACATTTTTCTCTATGGTTCCTTCCCACAAAATCTTAGAATTGAGAGTTTTAAGATTTGGTATTTAAAATCCTTAGAAAGTGGAGAGCAATAGTGCCTCACTAAACTACAAATTCAAATATTCTACTGGAAGTTGCTATCGCAATTAAATTACACTTGAAAAGGATCTAAGACCCCCTAGTAGACCACAAGTTGAACATGGGCCAACCGTGTGATGCAGCAGCTAAAAAGGCCAATGTGATCCTAGTCTACATCAATGCGAGTATAGTGTTATGGCAGGAGGTTGGACTGGATCGCTCTTCTAGTTTCTTTCAACTCTATGATTCTATTTTATAGATTAAGGGACGTACTCTATTCTGTTACAGATTAAGGGAATAACTCTGTTCTGCTTTGGTCAGGCCCCCACTTGGAATACTGTGTCTACTTCTGGTCACCACAATTCAAAATGGATGTTGAGAGGCTCGAGTGTATCCAAAGGAGAGCAATGAAAATGGTGAAGGGTCTAGAAACCATCAAGCCCTATGAGGAGTGGTTTAGGGAGCTGGAGAAGGTTAAAATTGGATATGATAGCCTTGTTCAAATATTTGAAGAGATACTGAGGATGGAGCAAGCTTGCTTTCTGCTGCTCTAGAGCAAAGGACACGGAACATTGGAAGGAAGGCACAGGAAAAGAGGTTCCACCGAAACATTAGGAGGAACTTCCTGAAAGTAAGGACTATTCAACTGTGAAATATACTCCCACAGAGCATAGTAGCGTCTCATTATTATTATTATTATTATTATTATTATTTTTTAATTCCTAAAACCTTTAAAATGCTTAAAAGGTCTATGAAGGTCTTTAAACAAAGGCTGGGTGGCCATCTGCCGGGGATTGTTTCAGTGTGTATTCCTGAATGGCAAGGGGCTGATCCAGATGGTTCTTGTGGTCTATTCCACCTCTATGATTCTATGGCTCGTTACACACGGGCAGCTAGTACGTCCTGGGGACGTACTAGCTTTAGGGTAAGTGCGTGGCTTACACACGCACTTACCCCTATTACGGACTGAGTTCGTACAAGATGGCGATGGCCGTTCCACACGGCCACCGCCATCTTGATGTAGCGGACGCTCTGTGTCCGCACGTTGCACCCCGGAAGTGATGGCATGAGTGCATGCTTTGGCACTTGCAGCGTCTCTTCCAGGTTGCCGGAAGGAGCACGATTTTCACGCTCCTTCTTTGCAGCGTGGAGGAGTCGCGCGGTTTGGCTGCTGCGACTCCTCCACACTGCAACCGGCAGCGGCCTGAGACCACCCCTTTTGGGCGGTGTGTAACAGGCCTATGATTCTAAAGTGGAATCATAGTGCCATGATAATGTAGTATGAAAGGGCCCTCAGTCTTCATAGGAAGGGCAATGAATTCAGCTTCCTTACCCACATAGGCCACATTCTTGTAATTCTCCATCATCACATAACTGTACATAAGTCTTTGCTTCTTTGTCAGCAGTTTCCATTCCTCCTCAGTGAAATATACTGCCACATCCGCAAAGGTCACCTGCAATAGAAAATAGCCCTCATCCAGAGAATGACTTTAAAAAAAAAAAAAAAAAGGGGGGGGGGAGAACATGATGCATCCCAAAATTATTTGGTAACCTCAGAATTTAGACCCTCAGAAATAAACTTTAAATTCTGTTAGCAAGAAAAAAGCTATTGCCTTTGAGATCCAGCTTGTTTCAAATTCTTTCAATATAATACACAATATAATAAACAATATATTTAGGCTATGACTGGGATACTGATAATAGATTAGGATACTGACTATCCCGACACGTATAGTACATTTAGCCATTTGTTGCCAAATTTCAGAGGTAAATGTCATTTTTAAAGAGCTGTTCTGGGGAACACTGTGGGTTTCAGAGGGCCACCGGGCCACCCCCAATTTATATCCAGAGACATTCTCCCATATCACCCAACATTTCACAGATAGGAAAAAAACAAGACACATGGGCAAAGTTGTTTATGAGGAAGATGATACAAGCAGGAAAAGGCACAGCAGTTTGCTTTTGGCTCAGGCTCCTAGCAAAGGAAAGTCTGCCCCTTTCTTCTTCTCTCTCCACTTTTGAGTTGATGGGGTGCAAACTTCTTGGCACTCCTTATGCAGAAATTGAAATGAGCTGAAGATAGGGGAAAGTGGAAGGAATAGAGGGAAACCAGTACATTTAAAAAGCCCCCGAAATAATGGGGTGACAGAGGATTAACCAGGACTGTCTCTGCCAAACTCGGGCAGTATGTGATTTGCTTCCCTTTCATAAATTGACCCACAGTGACACAGATGAAGCTATTAGGATAGTGACTCACCAAAGAGTTGTTG
>NW_024812182.1:0-2651 GCF_019175285.1 Sceloporus undulatus | reverse complement strand
ATTTCAAACTGGCTTCAGGATGGGATACGGAGTCGAAACTGTTATGGTCGCTTTAGTAAATGATCTTTGCTTGAGTATGGACAGGTGAAATGTGACTCTGTTGATGCTTTTGGATCTCTCAGTGGCTTTCAAATCCATTCGACCATGGTATCCTTATGGAAAGCCTGAGGGAATTGAGGATCGGAGGCAATGCGTTGTGGTGATTCTGGTCCTCTCTCTCACAGAGATTCCAGATGGAGATGCTTGGGGAAATTGTTCCTCTAAAAGGGAGTTTAAATCTGGCATTCCTCAGGGTACCATCCTGTCACCAATGCTATTCAACATCTACATGAAACCGCCTGGAGAGATCATCCGGATGCATGGAGTGGGGTGCTATAAGTACGCTGATGACGCCCAATGATATCTCTCCATGCCCCAGACCTGACTGTCAAGTAAGGAAGGCATCTCCCCTCTGAATGAATGTCTCGAGGCAGTAATCGGAAAGATGAGGAAAAATAAATTGAAAGTTTATCCAGATAAGACAGAAGTACCTGTTGTTGGAGCCCCTGACCCAGGTATGGAGATTTGTAAACCAGTCCTGGATGGGATCACACTTCCCTTAAAGGACTATGTTTGCAATTTGGAGGTGCTCCTGGATCCTTTGCTCCAGATGCCAGCTCAGATAGATGCGATGACAAGCTGTGCTTGTTATCAGCTTCGGTTTTTCAAAGTTGTGGTTTCTTCCAACCTTCCATTATACGTCACTTCTTTTCCTTTCTTTTACTATGATATGCCAGCTGGAACCTGAAGACCCAAAAACACTGCTGTAGGTGCTGATAAGCTCACATCTTGACTTCTGCAATGTGATCTACAAAGGGCTTCCCTTGCACCAAGTCTGGAAACTAATCCAAAATATGGCAGCCAGAGTGGTCACTGGAATATCTAGAGGTGACCATATTAAGCCTATACTAAAGTCTCTTCACTGGCTGCCCTTTAATTTCCGGGGACAGTACAAGGTGTTGGTTATACCCTTAAAAGCCCTTCATAGCTTGGGTCCAGCTTACTTACAGGATCACCTTCTCTCATACAATCCACCCCAAACATTAAAGATCTCTGGTAAAAACTTACTGTAGCCAGCAAAAATTAGGCTCTCTGCAGTTACCCAGAGTACCTTCTCTTCTGCTTGCTATAGGGAAAGATTCACTTGTGGGGAGATTGTATACAATCCAGTTAAAACATGATATGGTATTTGAGGTGGTTAAAGAAAACATGGTTCAATGGCCAAGAAATCCAGGACACAATACTGAGATGGAAGAATGGGAGTTAACTTGGGAAAGGAGGATAACATACACAGCTTCCCAAGCCCTAAGGGAAAACGACTGCAAAGTATTTTTTCCGATAGTATTTGAAACCTGAAAAAAATACATAAAATATCTTAGAATAGTTCAGATAAATGCTGGATGTGTGGAAATGAAAAGGACACATTTTCCCATCTCTGGTGGTTCTGTGTAAATGTGAAAGGATACTGGCATAAAGTACATTGTATAATATCTAAAATGTTACAAGTGAATCTAAAATAGGAACATTGGGTCTTACCTGTGAGATGTTCATTTTCAGCGATGTATTTGGGAATATCCTATAATATGGGTTGATTACATCTCTTGCTTCGAAAGAGGCAGGAAAAACAGACTTGAAGGAGTCGATGCCACCAGAAGGAGCAACCCCTCCATCCCTCAGTCAATATTATAGCCGAGGATAGAAAACAAACTCAGAGAGCATTCAATGCAAATATAAGTATCATCAATAGAAGCCATCAACCAGCCTTGCAGCAGAGCCAAGGGAAACAGCCTCCTCAGTTCTGGGTGGGGAGGATATTCCCACCTCCATCGCTGAAAATGAACATCTCACAGGTAAGACCCAGTGTCCTTTTTCCAGCGATGGAAGTAGAAACATCCTATAACATGGGTCTTACCAAAGCTCCCTGACCAACGGGTGGGTGAACTGAGGCATGTCACTTATGTGAGAGCCACAAAATGTGTCTTCCAGAGGAAGCCTCTTTGATTCAAGGCCACCCAACAGTGGTGGCATGTAAATGTGGAAGATGAAGGCCATGCCATGTCCTACATTTATCTTAGAAGGATGTGATTGTTGCTAGTGCAGAGGAAGCAGCTGCACTGTAAATGGAGGGATCAACAACTGATCCCAACAGAGATATTCTGATCTTCTTATAGCATGTTAAAATGCATCCAAGACAAGCCACAGTTTTATCAAAGCCTTGTTTTGATTGTGAGAAAAAAGAGTTGAAATCATTTCTTGAACCAAGTTATTAGAAATGTTGGTTTTGTCATCAGTGACCTGGATTGGGTCTGTCCTTTGCTTCACATTAACCTTTAATGCTAACTTGTCAATCTGAATCAGAATTGAGCTGTTAGTAGTTGTGGTTGAAAACAAGCCCTATTGGTTATAGCTCAAGCCAGTTTATATTGTGGAGCAGAGATTGTTGATCCTATTATGTATTTTTTGGCTTATTGGAAGTAACAAAATGACTTCTGTTGCCCTAAACTGGCATCCACCATTATTTGGAACTACAGCAGGGCCCAAATCAGTCAATCCCTGTTGAATGGCGCAACAACCACCATTCAAAGGGGTTTGAACCTATTTTGCAAATGTCA
>NW_024812181.1:0-2652 GCF_019175285.1 Sceloporus undulatus | reverse complement strand
AAGAAATAGCGGAACGAATTAATTTCGTAACCCGGGGTACCAGTGTAGTTTCAAATTTGCTGCAAGATCTCTCTAGATCATGAATAATATAGGGCAATTTGTTTGAGATGCTTAAGGACATATGGTCTGTGGGAATGACCATTGTCCTCTTACTCTGCTCTGGGGCATTCCAAATTCATTTGAGTGGCTTCCAGTTCACAGTGTGGAGTTTAGTGCACAGCTAAGTAATCTGGTTTACGTTGCCCGGTTTGAATCCTCTTCCGGGATGCAGCCATTTGCCATCGATGCTGCCTCCCACGTAAAACCCACCTAAATCCTGGTTAGATTCCGAATTCTGCCAGCTGATTTGCAAAGCCGGCAAGCTCCTGACTTTGCAAATCAGCCGGCTGAGCATGGCTGGGAGCCAGGTTTTAGACAGGAGGGGGCATTGGCAGCAAAATGCATATGATAATATCCAGCTGCATCCCGGAAGAGGATTCAAACCAGGCAAGATAAGCCAGTTTATTTCATTGTGTGCTAAACTCCTGTGTGGGTGTAAGCTTCCATATGATATGGCACAGGACAGCTGTCTATATTTCTTGAGTTCGCTGATGCACATCTGCAACTATTACTTAGGAAGAAGGGACATGGATCCTGGCAAGTATAGCATGTGCATCAGTAGACACAAGAAGCATAAACTGTCATGCTTATCTTATAACAATTATTGGTTGTCCAAGCAGGGAACATATGTCACTGCAGGATGAGGTGTCCTCCCTTCCCTTTCCAGACAATGGTCTGCCAGTGATTACATATTAAACCAAGGTGTAAAAGTCAAGATACTTGATGTGGACATGGGAGCTCTAGCAGAGAGTAGCTGGCTAGCTAGCTAGTGTACATGGAGAAACAAGGGAAAGGGAAGAAGCCCTGTTGAAGTTTGATATGCCACATGGGCCAAGCTGCACACACAAAGGAGATCTCACCATTATCCAAAGGAGCTGTATAGTCTGGAGCTGTGTGTTGGAGGCTAGGGGTGTAAGAGACAGAAATAATGTCTATTTTTGGTATATAAACTAAAGAACGAAACCTGGCTCAAATTGTGGAGTCAGGATGCCACTAGAGCAGCTATGAGAAAGCTATAGAGCAGCTGTGTTCATGGATCTTGTGGTGTTGTTGTTTTAAATGGAAAACAGCTACAGGAATAGGGGGCTGTGCTGCTTTAGGAAGGAGCTTTGGCTCTTCTTCCTATGCTATTTTTTCTCCATCTTCTCCAGTTCCAAAATTGATATTCATCCCAGAGGGGAAAAACATGCAGGTAGAATAATTTCTAGTTCAAGAACAGTATTACACAAAATATCCCCCCCCCCAGTCTTTATCATAACACATAACACGATTGTTTTGCTCTAACAGCAACTCCTTAATGATATTACACTATCCAGTGCTTACTCCAGACATACCAACAGTTATGTCTGGTGAGCCACCAGGGGTTGGCTAAACCTCCTGGTGTTTTTTGCCTGCCTGGGATTAAAAAAATGGGGGGGGGGGGGGGGGTTATTTCCAACATGTTGGAAGCCAAACTACTGCCAGGTGAGATTATGCTGACCAATGGCATTCCTGAAGTTGGTGTCACCAGGTGCGGGGGCAGGGAGCAGGGGGCAGACTGTTGCAGCCTCCGGAGGGCCATTTTGGAGCCATGCCAGGGCCAAAATGGAAAGCAGTGTCCTCTCCAGCATTAGCTGCTTCTTTAGAGGGTTAGTGCTACATCTTCTGGAGTACCATTTGGAGTCTGGCATGGCTGCAACCATGCTGGAGTCCAAACAGAAGGCACTGTCCTTCCAGCAGCAGCAGGAGCTTGGGGGGGGGGAGGGACAGTGCTATGGCCTCTGAGGGTTGTTTGTGGCCTGGCATACCTGTTGGGCAAGCATGAAAGGGATGCAACATCATTTCTTGCTCACCTAGCTGCCACGCCAGTCCCACGAGATATACTTGCCCCTCTGGGGTGTCACCATGTGCAGTCCACAGTCCCTGCATACCCTTAGTTTCTAATGAAAGGTCAAGCCTTGTATGAATATGTGAAGAACTAGAATAGTAGATTGTCTGAAGAAAATAAAGCTGTGTGTTTTGTTTTTTTAAAAAATCTTGAACAAAATGCAGATCTTGACACTTGCAGCTCTTGTGACAGCCACAAGACATATAACCTTGGAAATCAGCTGAGATGATTTATGGGAGGAACTCCTACTGCCCACTCCATTTACCCAAGAATACCTTCACAGATGGGCACGTCTCCTGTCCATTTCCCCTCATCCATGCATTTCAGGTTCTGTGCTCCAATTAACTGAAAGCCAGAGTTGCAGGAGAAGATGCAGCTGGAATTATATGCAAATTGTCCATAGGGATGAGAGCAGTTTCCCTTACCATTGTCTGGCATTTCCAGAGCTGGGCATTGGATAGCTAAAATGGAAAGCACAACTATTATATCTTACATTGTGAATTATTTACTTTATATAGTTATATAAGCATCACATTGCCTACCAAATCATCAAGGCAATATAAAACATTCAAATAAAAACAGCAATGAAAGCAGAATGTAACTAATATATTGTAACAACAAAATAAAAGAGAGGCAAGGGCATTAATCACAATAAAATCAGAAAGCAACATTAATAGAATCATAGA
>NW_024812180.1:0-2652 GCF_019175285.1 Sceloporus undulatus | reverse complement strand
TGAGCCAGGGCAGTTAAAGCGAACTCAGATTGGATTATTGCTGCAGTATGTTTGGGACTTTGGGGACCCTTGGCAAGTCACACTCTCTCAGCCTCAGAGGATGGCAATGGCAACCCCTCTCTGAAGAAACTTGCCAAGGAAACCCCATGATAAGGTTGCCTTAGGATTGCCATAAATCAGAAACAACTTGGAGTCACAAAATGACAACAAGATCAGTAACACAATTAACAGGGCTTAATCACACCTCACAAAGCAGCTAGGGAGAAAGAAAGAAAGAAAGAAAGAAAGACGTGGGAGTTGTAGTCCTCAGTTCAGAGGGATTGGAGGGGATTGCAGGGCAGGCCCCCCTTCTCTTTCTGGCCCTGTGGATGCTGGGAGATCCAGTCCAGGAAATACACCTGAAATCCTATTGGCAAGAGAAAAGGCTACTACTGCCTTTCTGATCCAGTTTCTCCCAAATCCTTTATGAGGCCAGAAACGCCTTTGTTAGGAAGTGAACCCCAAATATCTCAGGAAGGCTCTCTATCTCCCAAGACCCCCTCCCTCCAGGACCCCCTTCCACTCTTCCCCTCAGTCTCTAACTCTCTCCCTGAAGGCCTCAAACTGCCATCTGCCAAGCGCTGAGGCAGAGGCAGCCATTTTGTGTTCTGGCAGCCATTTTGTTTTGCTTGTGACTATGGGGAATAATGTTCCAGAACCTTCTCTGAGTCTCAGTTGAACAGAGGCCTCTCTTTCTCTCCTGAGGCTCCAGAGTCAGGAGGAGGCCAGGCTCCTTGGGCCAAAAGGAAGGAAGTGTGTCCCTTTGTGTGTCTTTTCTGAGAGGGTTTCCTTATTACACAGCTCTGCTCCTTCTTGGGAACATGGGTTTTAAAAGGGATCAGAAATGGGGAGGATAGTTTTAACACAAGCCTTATTCTTCTTCTTCACAAACTTTGGGCTTTGGCTTCTAAGAAGAGGCTAGTCCCCCAAACAAGGCCAAAAGGAGCTCCTTTGGGAGGTTTTAAAAGTCTCCCCAGTTTCCTTATTAATAGATTTTCAGGGAAGAAGGAAGGAGGGAGACCAGAATAACGCATATTACCAAGAATGAAACAAACAAACATACAAACAAACAAGAACAACCAAAATAAGGATTAACCAGATAAGCAAACTGCTTTTATTTATAAAAGCAAAACCATTTTAACAGGATAAAAATTCGACTTGGGTTCTTCTATCCTTTATAACCGACTGAGGCTGTATCTGAACTACAGAAATAATCCGGTTGGAAACCACTTTTTTTCTTTTGTAATTTATTTATAAATAATCCTTTACAAACAAAAATGAAAAAAACATACCAAGACATTTGCATAACAAATACAGCTACAACAACAAAAAGTACAAATACCTATAACATAGACATACAACATGCAATAAATAACATCCTGATATACAAAACTGTCAGAAATGTACTATTCAGTTACTTCCAAGTTAAGCTAAGAAGATCCTTTTATTTAATTTACTTAAATTCCTACAAGGTATCGATATGTATTAAACCTCTAATGTTCATGTAGACTTTCCATATGATATCTGGGATTGGAAATTAATAATTAGTATTACAAAATAAATCAAAGCATGACCAGTCCTCTTTAGTTTTCACAACTGGTTTATCCCTCATGATTGCCGTTAAAATGTCCAATCCCTTTGCTTCTCTTAGTTTAATTATCCACTCCTCTATTTTAGGAATTTGGATGTTTTTCCAATACTGTGAGTGACCATCTACAAAATTAGTCTCAGAAATCTTTTAGCTACTTCCTATTTCAGTTTACATGTCATACTGAGCAAAAAGATCAAAGGGTTTAAAGGTATTTCTTCCTGTAAATGCCATCAAAGAAAACCATTATCCTGAAACGTGGAAACAAGCTAATATAACTTTGCTGTTAAAAGAAGATAGAGATGCAACTGAGGTAAAGAGCTATAGGCTAAATTCCTTAATAAATATGGATTATGAATTATTTTCTATGATTTTGGCTGATAGACTCAAAAACGTTCTTAAAGACTGGATTCAAAAGGACCAATCGGGATTTCTCCCTCACAGAAAACTCTGTGATAACATAGGAAACATCATAAATATAATTGAATATTTTGAAAGGCACAATGAAAAAAACTTGCACTTATATTTGTTTATTTAGAAAAGGCCTTCGATAACACAGGATGGGATATATTATTTGCGACACTTGAAAAATGGAAATAGGAGCTTCTTATTTAAGATGGATAAAGGCAATGTATAAAGATCAAAGAGCCAAACTAATTGTTAACTATAAAAAACAGAAGAGTTTATGATTTCTAAAGGTAAATGGCAAGCTTTCCCACTGTCACCCCTTTTGTTCATTCTGATCCTTCAAGCACTGAATAATAGGATAAGATTAGAAAATAAGATCCATGGAATAAAAATTAAAAACAACTGAGTTTAAAATGAGAGTCTTCTCAGACGACATTTGTATTCCCTGGAGAACCCAGAAAAGAGCACAAGACAAATGTCACTGATCCAAATGAGTTTCCTTCCTGAAATACTGTTTCTGTTTCAAGCGATACCCATCATCCAGAATGAAAAACCATTGAATCTATGGCAAAAGGAAATCTCAAAATTTATTTGGAATTAAAAAAAGAGCCAGAATA
>NW_024812179.1:0-2652 GCF_019175285.1 Sceloporus undulatus | reverse complement strand
CACAGAGACAGAAAAGGAGTGTTGAAGGGTGGACTTAGGAGGAAAGACAAGAAGTTCTATCTTGGACATGTTGAGCTTCAATAGTCAGGAAACTTCCTTCTTCTGGAAAGTTCCTTTAGTGAGGAAACTCTTGACTTATCATGATTCCCCATTCAAAAAGAGACCCACATACAGAGGCAAGATGAGGCAGGGAGGGGAAGACTAGAACAGTTCACCCTGGCATGCAACTTTTCTGGCTTCATGAAACCTTAGGGAGGGGGAAAACAGGGAGTGCGAAGAAAGAAAGAGCCAAGATTCTAAACTAATACGTGCAAGCAAATGCAGTTTCCTAAACCTAAGCCTTAACGAGATTCAGAGCTGAATTCATCATCAAGAAAATGGGCCACATTGTACCCGTTTGGTCCAGTGGATGTTGGTGGTTCCACTGTCAGCGGAGAAGCTGCTCTATGTTTTAGTCTCAACTAAAGGAACTATCAAAAATGTGGAGCCTAATTTAAAGACAGGGTTTTGCACAGTTCTTTTAAACACAGAAAAAAATCCCCTAACTCACTGAAATGGAAGCCACCAGCTGTCACTGCTTCAGGCTTTCAGTTTGATTGGTTCCTTACCATTTCCCCTAAATACTGATGTCAGAGCCACCATGGTGTAGTGGTTTGAGCATTGGACTACAGTTGGAGATTAGGGCTTGAATCCCCTCTCAGCCAGAGTAACCAACTTGGTGACCCTAGGCAAGTCACATACTCTCTGCTTCAGAAAGCCCCATGATAGGTTCACCTTAGGGCCACTATAATTTTGAAATAACTTGAAGGCACACAACAACAACACAACACTGATGTCAGAAATCTATAGGGGTTAAAGCTATACCACACAGCTTTGCTGATCATGCAGCTTGGCATTGACATACAACCAAGTGTGTATGTTAAAAGAAAAAAGTAAAGGTGTCTCATCATCGTCACCACCACCACCACCACCATTATCTATAGTGATGCCCAATCCCAGGCTGGTGAGACATTATGGTCAACCTTCATTGGAGTGGTGACATCCTTCCCACTTGAGATACACTTGCATGGAGGCCTGGCACCCAACTACAGCCAAACTGTCTTCAGTGTTTCACGCATAAGTAAAATCTACTTTTTCTTTCCTTTTCTTTTTTGGTCTTTGAGTACTACTTAGAAATGTGACTCTTGAACCTCAGCTGAGTGATTAAGCAGAGCTCCATGAATACTGAATGCATACTGATTATCTTTGGCACAAACGGAAGCTAAGAACATTATACAGGGCATGACCCAGAGACAATGGAAACAATGCCAGCCCTTCCAATGGGCTTTAATTCATCTCTTTAATGCCAGGGACAATTCTCAAGTATTCAGCACTGTTATCTCCCCCCTACCCACTTCCTATCATCCTCCATAACAGCATCCTGTAAGTCCTTTGCTCTTGCATATTTAAATAAACTTCATAATATATGAACAGAAATTCAACATAATGAGGTCTTTCAGTTGTATGGAGTGTGTTTGGTAGCAGAGACACAACAAACTGTATAGATCCAGAAGTCACTCTTGAACAGAAAAAAGAACCAAACGTCGGCATGTATTGATCAGAGGAAATTATTTTCCAGAATCCTGTTGGTGTCTTATGTATGTGCATGTCCCCTTACAGAAGCAGTTGGATATTTTTATCTGACATAGAATTACCACATTCAGTTCAAGGTTGCAGAACCAAAGCTTTGTGTGTACTGCCATTGTACATGGATTGTGCTGACATTACATGTTGAGGAACATTGTATATGGATGCACACTCTGTATTCCACATCTATATTCAGCTGCACAGTTTGCATCTTGATTTAGTGGCCCAACATAGCCATTCAACACAGAGATTTAAATTATGCATTAATGCATAGTCCCACAAGATGATGGGAAACTTATATTTCTAGACTCTAACTTCACAAGGTCCTCAGCCATTCCTGAGGTCCAAGCTGGCTCTTGGATAACTATCTTGACTCAACCAATTATCCTCTGTATTGGATAATATCAGTCCTCAGCCCCATCCTATGATAAGTTTCTGGGAGCACTCACTGTAGAAATGAATCCTAATATTTGGTCTCAAGTAATTGTGAGTCAACACATAGGTCACAAGATATCCAGTGGGCCTCCTCCAGTCAGGGCTGGGGATGCATTTTTTTAAAAAAACCTATTTGTGGAGGCAAGAACAAATAATTCTTATTCTTTCAATTTTTCTTTTACCCCCCCCCCCCCCACCCAGATACACACATATAGCTCAATATTTTTCAATATTCTTTTCATCCCTAGTTAGGATTAACAACAGGATTTGAGCCTAGGTCAGGTATTCTCAAAGCATTTTTAACAAACAAACAAATACAGTCACCCCTCCTAAACTTGCAAATCTGAGATCTGCGACTTTGAATATCTGCAGAGGGGCAAGCCCCATTCAAACCTATGGGGCTTGAATATGCGCGAGCCTCTGTTTGTGTGTGTGTGTGTGTGAGGCTTCCAGAATGGATCCCTCATGAAAATGGAGGGCCAAAGTCTTCCCCTCCCTGCCTCATCTTGCCTCCACAAATAGATGTGGGTTTCTTTTTGAATGGGGAATCATGGTAAGTCAAGAGTTTCCCTTCTGCTGTAGTTTTTTCCG
>NW_024812178.1:0-2652 GCF_019175285.1 Sceloporus undulatus | reverse complement strand
AAGTTTATTCCAATGTATTTTGTATTTAGAATTATATGTATATATGGTATTCCTATGTATGTATGGTAATTTAAATGTTGTTAATTTGTTTGTTATAAGTTATATGTATTTTTTAAATTCATCTTTATTTAAGTTTCCAAATACATAAAACATGACCAATACATAATCCAAATAAATATTGCTTGTAAAAGCAAATCTGAGTCTTGACTGGTCATTTGGGACCCTCTTAAGTCTTCCTTTTCCGTCTTCTGAATCTGGGCCCATTTGAATGCCCTTCGCCTTGAAACCTCCCTCCGAAATACGATCTCTAGCTGTGAATTATTCTTTTACAATTTAAGTCAAAAAAGAAAGACACTGCAAAAAAATTTTCATTCAATTTTACCTAGAAAATTTGTCTACTTCTCTTACTATTTTGTAAGGTTAACAACAACTGAAGAAATATATGTTTATACAGATGTTCACATCAATTTCATTGGATCTCTCTCTATTGTTTTTAATATACACAGTGAGTCATTCAATCATCCTCTGTTGATCTGGGATTTATATAAAAAAGCTAAAAGAAACAGAATATGCTTATATTCAATTTATAACAAGAATAACATAATATTCTTAAAGATCCTTAAATTTCATTCTCCCAAATCCACTGAGAACAGTAAAAAGAGAGGACTTTGATTAGTCCTCCATTAGCGACAAGTCTAACTCCCATTCTTTTATCAAACCTTTCTTCCACTCCTCCTTTCTTTTGCCTTTATCATGATTTTGGGCTATACATGAAAGTCTATCCAATTCCTTGGACTCATTTACTTTCAGCATCCAGTTTTCCCAAATTGGAATCTTTTCATATTTCCATCATTTAGCTATTTCTGTTCTAAATAAAGTAAGATTCTCCAAATTTTGTTTTCTCCTTTTGAATTTAGTACCGAAGTTATATTGAAAAGATACAACTTTGGGTTCATTGGGAATTTAATTTTGAGTATCTCTTGAATTGATTCATGAATCATTTCCTAAAATTTCTGAATTTCCTCACAACCCCACCACAAATAATAATAATAATAATTATAATAATAAATGTTATTTATATACCACTTTTCCATAAAGATCAAAGCGGTTTACACAGAGTGGTAAAGGGTACCCTTTTTGCTTTGACATCTCCAACAGTTTCCGTCCGATACTCTATACATTTTTCCCATTTTCCAAGGAGTAAGGAACCATCTATTCAAGTTATATGTATTTTAATACAATAAAGATTTAAAAAAGAAGCCTTCTGGGTGACCTTGGGGAAGTCGCACTCTCTCAGCCTCAAAGGAAGGCAATGGCAAAGCTCCTCGGAACAAATCTTGCCAAGAACAACCCAGGATAGCGTCGCCATAAGTCAGAAACCACTTCAAGACACACAACAAAAACAACGGTTGTTTTAATGGTCAGAACCTGCCTTGTGTCCCAAATCGGGGGGGAGCAGAATATTAATGAAAATGTCAAGACTAAGAAGGAGTCCCAAATCCTGAGAGCAGCCCCCAAGCAGCCCTCACCTGCCTTCCCCCCAAATGCACCTGAGAGGTTCGTGGGACAGCAACCAGGGCCTCCCCAGAAGATCCCAAAACCAGGACAGGTTTCATGCAGGAGAGAACAGGAAGACTGGCTGCAAAATACATATCTGGCACCTTTTTTGAAGGAGGAAGAACGAGAGTATCTCAGATGACAGCCTGCTCCATTGTGGCTGAGGAAGACCTTTTCTCTTGAAACGTCCTCCATCAATTCCCAAAGACAGGGATAATAACACTTATTTAGTTTCATAGCATCTATTTTAGCATGTCCCCTAGAGCAGATATATTGGAGGGAGTTTGTGTCTTGTAATTGTTCCTTTTATTGTTTTGTCGTATCCCATTCTTAATTATATGTACAGTGCAACGTCACCTTACACAGGGGATCCATTCCGGATCTCTCCGCATATGGCGAATTTCGCCTATGCTCAAGCCGCATTGGAAACAATGGGGCTCATGCACAGCGGAACGGCGGCGCACGGGGCGTAACGGGTGTGCACGCCCATTCAATTGAATGGAACGCGCCACCCCTTCTGCCCCGCGCGTGCCCCGCAGCTTGAGCGCATACGCTCAAGTCCGTGTATGTCAAGACAGCGTATGGCGAGGTTCCACTGTATTCTCATTGTACTGAAGCCTTTGTGTAACTGTACTCACAATTGCCCTTGTTTATATTATTTTTTGTAGAAGTCATTATGCATTACCTACATTAGTAGGTTATTCATAGTAATAAACTGAAATTAGTCTTTACATTATCATTGTTTAGAAGTTATTCTGCATTACATCAGTATGTTATTCAGAGTAGATCAATTGAAGCTGATTTGTGTATTGTAATTGTTCTGTGTATACATAATACATACATAAATATTATCAGACATAACTACAGAGAATGTTAGCCTTTTGGATGCCACAAGGTTCCTCTCATTCTTCAGAGCAAGAAGCAACACTTCAGCTGCCTTCTAGAAGATAAAGCAAAAAGGCTTCCAAAAGGACTGAAGTCTTGGGCAAGTCACACTCTCTCAGCCTCAGAGGATGGCCATGGGAAACCCACTCTGAAGGAACCTGCCAAGAAAACCCCTTCAGAGACTCCCATAAGGTCACCATAAGACCTGGA
>NW_024812177.1:0-2652 GCF_019175285.1 Sceloporus undulatus | reverse complement strand
TATACATGTTGGGATAGTCAGTATCCTAATCAATCAATAATATCTCAGACACGGCCTAAATTATATTCTTTATTATATTGTATATTATACTAAGAGGATTCAAGACAAACTGGATCTCAAAGGCTGTAGCTTTTTGCTTGCTTGCAGAATTTAAAGTTTATTTCCTGGACTGAATTCTGAAGTATTGAAATAATATTTGCAATGCACCATGTGCTTTCCTCCCTTTTTGTTTAGTCACTCTCTGGATAAGGCTATTTTCTATTGCAGGTGACCTTTGCAGATGTGGCAGTATATTTCACTGAGGAGGAATGGAAACTGTTGACGAAGAAGCAGAGACTGATGTACAGTTCTGTGATGATGGAGAATTATGAGAATGTGGCCTCTGTGGGTAAGGAACCTGAATCCATTGCCCTTCCTGTGAAGACTAAGGGTCCTTTCATAATCTACTGTCAGAGCGCTATGATTCCCCTTTAGAATTATAGCATCAAAGAGTTGAAATAGACCACAAGGACCATCCGGTTCAATCTTCTGCCATGCAGGAATAGACATTCAAAGCACCCCCAAGAGATGGCTATCCAGCCTCTGTTTAAAGACCTCCAAAGAAAGAGACTCCACCAAACTCTGAGGGAGTATATTCCACTGTTGAAGAGCTCTTACTGTGAGGAAGTTCCTCCTACAGTTTAAGTGGAATCTCTTGTCCCTGTGGCTTGCATCCATTGTTCCATGTCCTTTTCTCTGGAGTAGCAGAAAGCAAGCCTGTTCCATCCTGAATATGACATCTCTTCAAATATTTGAACAGGGTTGTCATATCCACTCTTAACCATCTCTTCTCCAAGCTAAACATATCCAACTCCCTAAGTTGTTCCTCAGAGAGCATTGTTTCCAGATTGTTCAACATTTTGGTTTCTTTCTTCTGGACATGCTCCAGCTTCTCAACATCTGTTTGAATTGTGGTGCCCAGACTGGACACAGGATTATTGCAAGTGAGCCCTGACCAAAATAGAATAGAGTGGCAATTACTTCCCTTGATCTTGACACTATACTCCTATTGATACAGCCTAGGATCACATTGGCCTTTTTAGCTGCTGCATCACACTGTTGACACATGTTCAACTTGTGCTCTACTACCATTCCTAGTTCCCTTACACATGTAATTTAATTGCCATAACAACTTCCTGTGGAATCTTGGAATTTCTAGTTTATTGTTCTCCACTTTGTAAGGATTCTAAATATCAAATCCTAAACTGCCAATTCTGGAATTTTGTGGGAAGGAGCCATGGAGATTAATGCTTTTTGCCCCTAAATGGTCCACAGCCTATTCCTGAGCAGGTTTTCTGGCTTTTGTAGCCCCTCTTCCAGCCTTTTTTGGCTCTGGAGAGGCTGTTTTAATGCTCATCCCTGGCACTTAATTCTCACTAATATCAAAAACCAGGTACCAGACCCCTTGTTCTGCCTTTCCTAATGCATTAGTTGTATATTGATTGCCTTGCCTTTCTCAAGAAATGAGCCTCCAAGTGTCCCTTTTATGCACCACACTCTGTGGATGTGTGTCTGTGATGGAGAGATGGAAACAATGTGAAAAACAGAAAGGCAGGAAAGAGATGCTGAGGGTGAAATGGTAAAGCAGTGCAGATGGGGAAGCGAGAAAGTTGGAGAGCGGAGGGAGAAAGGGAAGGGGATCAGGCCTCTGGGAGCCAGGAGGGGAAGGCAGGAGCAAAGCCAGGATTGCCTAGCTCTGTGCGGAGAGGAAGGGACCTCTGGGAAGGGCTAGGAGAGAGGCCTTGGGGATTGGGAGGCAGCCACCAACCGGACAGATAATAATAATAGGTTTTATTTGTATTTACCTGTAAAATAGCCACAAAACAACAATAGCATCCAATTTACACACAGTAAAAAATGAGTTGCTTAAAACTCAATTCGGGACAAATAAAAAATCGTATAAATGCACAATTGCGATCAGAAGTGGGATTTTTCCTTAAGCTCTTTACAAGAGTTCGGGTGGCTAAGTCTGCTGGAAGGGATCCGTCTTAAGTGCTTTCTTGAAAGCATCCAAGGTGGTAATAAGATGCATCTCCTCCGGCAAGTTGTTCCATAATTTCGGGGCCATGGCTGTGTCCGCTCTGTGGGAAGTTGTTCTTAGCCTGACCTCTGCAATATAAAACAAATGTTTACCAGCTCTCCTCTCTGACTTCCATCAACTTCACAACCTCTTCTAAACACAACACCAACCCACATCAATCCACATGTGAGCTGCATACTGTATTGGTTGTGAGTCATCTCCTGGTGCCACACAGCATGAAGCATCCTCTGCAGTTAGCTTGCATCATGCCATGTGCTCTGACTCAACACTCTATGGCAGTCTCACAGGAAATGATGCCACTTTCCAATTAAAATAGGTTTACATATATTTAAATGGAATATTTTTCAATGGCCTGACTATCTGCTTCTACTGATTTCCTCATAGCAGTTCCCCTTCAGTCTCTTCTTTGGTAGCTCCGATGAGTAAGGATACAATGATTATATGGATTTGGGGGCATCCAGAACAGGGTCATGCTCAGGTCTCTCACACCAATGTTATTAATTTAATCTCAAATAGGGAGGGGTGAATGTGGGGCTAAATGTTGGGGTAACACTTTCCTCTCTTAACACTGA
>NW_024812176.1:0-2652 GCF_019175285.1 Sceloporus undulatus | reverse complement strand
GGAGGTTGGACTTGATGGCCCTTGCGGTCTCTTCCAACCCTATGATTCTACTTTTTGTTTTTAGTTACTGTTTTTCAGGTTTATTGAGGATGTTTGTATTATACATGTTTCACTTGGGATATTGTTTAAACATGAAAGCATCATGAGGACAGTAATAAATGTGGCACTAGTAGTAAAAGTAGCTGTTGTTTTGATCTAGCTGAAATGTCATTGTAAACTCACCATCCTAAAAGCCTGCTGAACCAATTCTTTGTCTCCTTAATGGGCTGTGTAAGTATACCTCTAAGCAGATTTCTTCAGATCAGTGGTTACTATAAAAAGAAAATTCCCACAGAAGTAGAAAAAATGGGAAAATAATGTACTTAATTTGTATAATTAGCAAATTACAGCAATATGCAAACAAGATGCTCAGATCTGAAGTATGGAAATAGGACAGCTCTGCACCCATTATCATCTAAACAAAAAAGTGTGAGTCCTAGAAAAATCATTACAGTGAGGAGAAGCATGGAAGACCTATCTTTAATACAACTTAAGTTTTAATATTCCATGAAAATGGATCATTAAGGTACAAAAAAGATTACAGTTCTCTGTTTTGGATAACTAAATTTGATGTATAATGGAGTCAAGAAGCCTGTGTCATATAAAAAAGACATATACCAAATAGAGAATAAAGATTTCATTTTTTAAAAAATGAGGAAAATGTATGTTCTTTGAAAATCTACTTAGAACAATCACATATAGGTCGTTATCCCATGGGGCAAAACGGGAAGTTTAAAGTGAGGCCAATGCAGGGTCATCCAGGGCTTAGGGATCAATTTGCAGCTGCTTTTCACATGATGCTACAGATAATCAGAAGAGAATCTAGGTTGAATATGCGGTCAATCAGGAAATAAGTAAATTTGCAAAACTACCAGATTTATATGTCCATTTTGCTTGTGAATTGACTCCTCTCAAGTAATGGCTCCTGTGTGAAAATGCAAAGCTCCAAATGTGTCCGGTTTCCTGATTTTGCAAGCTGCCTTGCTGTCCCTTGGAGAGACTTCTTAAAGGGATACACATAGACTTCCATGGCCCATCCTCTCTCCTCCTGTTTGCAGCCTGGCTTATGGACTTTGTGTGTGTGTGTGGTTTTGGACTTTGCAAAAGGAGAGGGAGAGGGCATTTTGGAAGTCCTCCTGGATGAGGGGGAATGTAGGACATGCCTTGGAAAAGAAGGGCATGGAATCAGGAAGGCTTATGGATCCAGCCTCTGCCTTTCTCTGTTTCTCTGGTGTTGTGTGTGTGTGTGGGGGGGGTGGTTTAAAGAGTTTGCAAAGGACAGCATCATTTTGCCTTTCTCTAAAACACCTTTTGGGGCTTCTTTGGCAAAGAGGACCCCCCCCCCCCCGGTATCCCCTCCTTGGAGCATGTGTGTGCGTGCACTTGTGGAAATGACACTTTGGAGCATGCTCAGAAAAGGTATTTATAAGCAGGCAGTGAGGATTTGTTTGTCTCCTTTTGATAGCCAAATTCACATTGGTGCCACTTTAATGTGCTTTTAACCCCTTGTTGTGCTCTATGTGTGATAACCAATAGCAAATGGGATTGCTTTTCTGGGATGCCACCACTTTAACCATTTTTGGGATGGAAGCACATAGGACCTACGTGTGATAAGGCCCATAGTGATTTTGTAGTCCCACAAAGTAAACCTGTTCACCTTGTCCATCATCCACCGTCACCTGAGACATTAAGAATATGAGACTTAATGTGGAAGTGTGGGTAGGCTTGCATTTCCACTACAGGTTTTAATATTTATAATTCGTATATCTCTGGCTGAGTTGCTTGGAACTGTTGCAGCAGTTCTTGTCACTTGGAACTACTGGAACTGTTTTGTCCAGTCTTCGGCAGCGACTATGTACAGCCTACTATGCATAACTTGTAGATGGATGTCATCCAAGTTAAGGACATTCACACTGGTGCTAGGGGGATAAAGGCAGCTATAAAATAATATGGCAGCTTATGTAGTTTAATGAATTACTGACTCAGATTAATTAAAAGAGATATTGCTTATGCACTAGGAAATAATGAGATTGGATCACTTTATGTAAAGAATTTAATGATCTGTAGGTGAAAGAAGCCTATGTGGGTTCTACCTAAGGAAAAGGCTTCCATCTTCACTTTTTCCTCAACTACCCTTGAGTGAAGCACACATGCCAGTCACTATTTTAGCATGGTAGCCATCCAGCTATCAACAAGTATAATCTCTTTAGGGGATGTCTTTCCACATACCATGGTATAAAAGGAAAAGGTGTCCAAGGCTAGCTCTGAGGTAGTCTCCTGTCCCACCTCCAAGGCCCCATCATCTACAGGAGCAAGTCTGGAGACCTGCCCTGCACCAAATAGATAACCTGAGGTGCTCACCATCACTGTAGTAGCTTCAGTTTCCCCAGTTACCTGCCAGGGACTGCCTTTTAAAACACCCATACTCCAGTACAATATTTCCATAAATCAATGCAAAACAGACAAAATAACCTGGAAAGTGAGAATATTCTAACCAGACGGCAAGGTGACCACCAAAATGCCTGTACTGCTTGTAGGGTAGCTGGGTAATCTGAGCAGGTAACAGGAGGGAGAGCAAGGGCTAAGATGGCCTATAAAGCCCCAGGCTCAATT
>NW_024812175.1:0-2652 GCF_019175285.1 Sceloporus undulatus | reverse complement strand
CATGCCTCAGAAGCTGATTGATATCAATATCACCATCCTCATCCTCATCACTATCATTGTCCAAGCAAGCCAGGCTTGTTAGCATTCAAAGCAGCCAAATGCATTTTGGATAGTCACACCATCTTGGGGCGGAGGAGAAGGAGGAGACAGAGGAGGAGGCGGACGTGGAAGTGGGTGGCTGGCTGGCTGTATGAGCAGCCGCAGGCGGGGGCGGATGTGGCCACAGGTGGGACAATCCCACTTTGGCCGGGAAACCAGACTGGAACCGGGCCAGCACCTCCAAATGCTGGATTGTCCCACCTGCAGCCGGGTTATGGCATCCCTAGCCCCATACTGTCTCATTCATAGTTTTATCTGTGAAGCTCTGATGCAATGATGAGGTGGAGAAAATCTCTAAAGCTGCTGTGTGCCCATGTTGTTATGATGGTATAACTTCTCATCAAATTATCAATTAAGTTTTGGTTGTATACATGTTCTGGGCAGGTCCAAAACGTAGCAGGTAATGGAATAAAAAAACCCACACAACTATAATCTGAGAGTCATGTGCAATAGACTGATTATTTCCACACACACACACCCATGACATTGTAATAATTTATAAAATTTTATAAGTGGACTTTCTTTACTGAGGAATCAAATATTCAAAACATTCTGGAAACTATGAACTATAATTATTATGTGGAATATAATGCTAATGTTTGCCTGTCATGAAGCAGGCAAAGTGCACTGTGAGTTTTTCTTCTGTATGGTGTTTCATCATAACTGAAAATCTTTTTATTTAAAATCAGTAGGTTTATACTAGGAGGGCATGTGTTGCAAGCATCATGAATCAAAACCAGGACAATCCTATGATGGCAAATTTCCTACATTGCTGGGACTTGATGATTTCTTGTGTCCCTATTGAATTCATTCTTTTACTCACACGCTTTATTCTATCTCCTGTGCCACAACTGTTGTTTGACACCAGATCCTCCCATTCTTTCATTACATTCTCTACCTGTCTTTGGTTTCGGTTTTAATTTTATCTTCTCTTGTTTTGTGCTAAATTATTCTTGTCTTTTCTGAACCTGTCTACATCTTCCTCCTATTTCTTCTCTTTAATTTGATGATGATGTAATTAGTTCTTACACTTGAGATTTTTGAGACTTGTACCTATGAATAATTATTCCAGCCCTTTTTACAGTGACTACTCTCTCCTGCAGTTTTCCCTTACTTTGTGTGCAAGCTGACGAGATTTAGAAATGTCTGCTTCTAAACTGACACAAATCACACTTTGAAGCTATGTCTAGAAACAGTACACTTTTTGTACAAAGTGCTGGATTTAACCTATAAACCATATAGGACTTGGGTCCAGGTTATTTGAATAACCCTATATCCCTCTCTATAAGGAGCCCTGGTGGCACAGTAGTTAAATGCTGGTACTGCAACCACAACCGTGATCGATCAGTGTTGTAAGTTTGATCCCAGAGGAGGGCTCAAAGGTCCACTCAGCCTTCCATCCTTTTGTAGGTCAGTAAAATGAGTACTCAGTTTGTTGGGGATTATTGGCTTACACAGTATAAACCGGTTAGGGAGTACTAGTTCACTGATAAGTGATATAGAAATGTAGTTGCTATTGCTGTTGCTATTTATGAGTCCATTTAGATTGTCAGAAGTACCCTCTCAGGCTTGTTTGGTGGGAAGAAAGGAAAGGGAAATGGCCATTTTAGTGGCTGCTCCCAGTCTTTGGAATTCCCTCCTTAGAGAGGAGCCATGATGGGTCCATCCCTGACTTGCTTTTGTTGGCAAGTAAAAACATTTTTGTGTCATCAAGCTTTTTCAAAGTGACAAGAGTTGGGCTTTTGAATACTCTGCAATTTAGATGGCAAGATTTGTATATAGGATTTAATCCATTTTAATATTTTAAATGTATAATATTTTGGTTTTTAAGTTGTTTCATTGTTTTTTAAATGTTATATTTACACTTTTTAATTCTTTTACATTGTTTTTAATTCTTACCGAGTCTTTATATTTTTGCCTTCAGTCCCTATATTGGGAGAAAGGTGGGATAGAATTTGTAAAATAGTAACAATACAAACCAGGATCCAGTGGCATACCGGGGGTTGATGTCACCTGGTGCAGGGGGGAGGCAGACTACCTTGGCCCCTGGAGATTCATTTGGGATCTAGTGTGCCTGCGCTAAACTCCAAAAGGAAGGGACTACCCTCCCAGCAGCCACTGCTGTTGGAGGGGGCAGTGCCAGGCCCCTGGAGGGCCTTTTGGGCTCCAGTATGTGTGTAGCTGCCAGAGCCCAAACAGAAGGGGCTGTCTGCCCCCAGGGTCCAGTTGGGCTCTAACATGGCTGTAACCATGCTGAATGGAAGGCACTCCAGTGGCTGCTAGGAAGTGAGAAAGGGACACAGTGCCCTTTCACACTTGTCCAGCACCCATGCCGGGTGTACCATCTCACTGGATGACACTCCCCTCTCGGGTGTCACCAGGTGCGGTCTGCACCCCCCCTCCACATCTCCCAATGATGGCACTGCTGAGATCCCAAGCTGCAGTCAGATGATATGAAGTTTGGGCAAACTGTATAGTTTGCTGCATTTGGCTAAAACAATAAACAATTGTTTGGCAGTAGCTTCAAATTACCTCCCTTTTTAGTATAGAAAA
>NW_024812174.1:0-2652 GCF_019175285.1 Sceloporus undulatus | reverse complement strand
AGATAGATAGATAGATAGATAGATACACATACAGAGAGAGGGGGGAATTATATATATATATATATATATATATATATATATCCACACATACACACAATATATATAGATTGATAGATTAGATAGACACACACACACACAATATATATATTGTTGGGTGGGAACGTGAGTCATGTACACACACACACACAATATATTCATATATATTCATATATATATATATAGTGTGTGTGTATTTATATAGGAATTTATACTGTAGTTTGTGTATCTATCTATCTCTCTATTCCCACTTTCTCTCCTGAACCTTGTCTATCCATCTATCTATCTATATTGTGTACATATAGGAATACACACACACACACAATTCCTCGACCAGATTCCTGAGTCACTGTGGCTCTAAGATGAACCAGACCCCATTTCAGGAAACACACTTAAGTCTAATAGGAAAGCTCATGCTACCCAAGTCTTTCTTGCAGTCAGCCTCAGAGCTGCAAAAGATCTCTCTACTCCAGACTGAAGAAGAGTCGACTGCCTAACACTGCCTCATTTGTGTCTTTGCATTAGAGATGTATATTGAATGCTAAGCAACTGGGTCCCGGGTCCTCTGCCTCTCCAGAACAAAAAAGCGGGAATTTTTTTTTTGGGGGGGGGCAGGTGACTGCCTCCTTCCTGCTTTGTCTGGGTTTCTGTGGGGCAGCCTTCCTCAGCCACTCCTCCTCCTCCTCCTCCTCCTCCTCTGTGGGGTCCTCCGACGAGGCAAAATGGGACTATTTTATTCCCTATCTTTTCTCCCGACCCCTGTTTTTTGGGGAGGCTTCTCCTTCCTTTCATTGCCTCACCCCTTCCCAGAGCCGAGAAGTTTCCGGGGGGGGGTCCTTGTTGATTGTGGGGCGAGGGAACCCCCCCCCCCAACACCGATATAACAAAACAAACACACACACAAACACACACACCACACAAAAAAATCCATCCCCATCTTCTTTCACAGGGAAGAGAGAAGCCTAGTAATTGTCGGCACCCGCCGTCTTAAAAAATAAACACGTTTGCGACTCTTGGCGGGTTTTGTGCTTTTTATTGTTATTATTATTATTCCCCCTCGTTGTTGTTGTTGTCATGTCAGTCACGTCGGAAAAAAGAAAATGAAGTGTTGTGTGGAGGGGGTTTGAAAAGGGGGGGGGAGAGGGAAGGCACCAAGACAAGAGTGATCCATTACTGGGAATGGTCACTCCCTCAATCTGTTCCCTGACAACTCCACCCCAGCCATTAAGCCAGGCTCAGATTTAAGACAAGCTCTTGTGTGTGTCTGTGTGTGTGTGTCGGAGATGGTTGTGTTGCCATCCATGAGCCCAATAATAATAATAATAATAATAATAACAACAATACACCTGAAATGTGAGCGGAGGCAGAGTTTAAACACTTTGCCAAGAGGCAAATAAAACCCGACATCGAAGTCGAAGGTTTTCATGGCTGGCTCCCATAGTTTTTATTTGTGGGTTTTTAGGGCTATTATATGTGGCCATCTTCTAGAAGAGTTTATTCCTGACCTTTCGCCAGCCTCTGTGAATCTGGCATCTTCCCACAAAAGAAAACAAAACAACACAAACCCTCTCTTAACACTTTTAATTTTTTAAACAAATCCTATTAAAAGGGTTTCACAAAATGGCCCGTTTCTGGCCTCCAAAAGTCGGTGCCAAAAGCGCAGCCACGCTCCTCTTTCGAGGGAAAACAAGAGAGAAATGGCCAAGGGAAATAAAGTTCTTCTTTTCTTTCATTCATTCCTTTCCACTTTCTCCGTTCCTTGTTTTGTTGTTGTTTTGGTTGTGTTTTGAGGGAATACTCCGTGCCTTCCCTTGTTTTAAAAAAGATGTAAATACTCTGCGAGTATGCAAGTCAATTCCTCTCTTTCTTTCCTTTTCTTTCCCTTTCTATCAAGGGTTTGTATTATCCCCCCCTTGATACTAAAAGCACTTGATCTTTTTTGCTTGGGAAACCTCTCTATTAATTGAATGGGTTTGCCTTTTTGCCAGGTCCCTTTATCATTATTTATGGGGCTCGAGATGGTTTCCAAAAAGAAAAAGAAGTTCCCTTGACATTCGGTTTACAAGTTTAGGGGGGCTCCCCCTCTTCTCCTTTCTTTTCTCCCCCTTTCTTTCCCCTCCACCCCGCCTCGCCTTTTGTCCCCAAGAAAGACGTCGTGTTGGAAAGGCTTTGAAAAGCCAAACATGAGAGAGAGGCCTGGACTGAAAGAGGGACGCGGGACCGACACAAACCCCCCCCCCTTTTATTCCGCCGTGTTTCCCTCAATGGCTCTTTGGCATAATTTGCGGGAAAGTCGGCTTCAGAGCCCAGAGAAGGGAAGGGAAAGCGGCCCACAGAAAAGGAGCCTCGTCGCGGGGGAGGGAGACATTGCTGTCTTTCTTTTTCTCTTTCTCTTTCTCTTTCCCTTTCTCTCTCCACACACCCACACACCAGGTCCATATCTTTCTTTCGCTTTCTTTCTTTCTTTCTTTCTTTCTGTTTCTGTTTCTCTCCACACACATATACACCCGGCCCATATCTTTCTCTTTCTTTCTTTCTTTCTTTCTTTCTCGTTCTCTCCACACACACATATATATACGCCCCATATCTTTTTCTTCCTTCCTTCCTTCCTTCCTT
>NW_024812173.1:0-2652 GCF_019175285.1 Sceloporus undulatus | reverse complement strand
GTGTTGACTCACTGTTCAACAATGGATTTAATGGGTCTACTCCAGCTGGGACTAACCAACAAGATTGTAGCTAAGGAAATTTAACCATAAAATGCATGTAAAACAATATGCTTTAATTACTGTTAATTACTAAATTACAAATGAGGTAGTGTTAGATTAGGCTGCATATAATAAACACAGAGAGACAAAGAGTTGTTGTTTTCTGGCTTGAATGAGAAGTTGAATTTGTGGTGTCAGCTTTGGGTCTGTCTGCATGGGCCAGGATACTCAGAGAACACAAGTATCCTGGCTGTGGAATTGCTCCAACTCCCCTCCATTACTTGGCCTTCCATCCCCATGCTGCAACGGCTGGGACACTCAGAGTATCTGCCCACTGCATCACCCAGAGTATCTGCCGCCACCATGAGTCACTCACCTCTGAGTTCAAAATGATGTGCTTAAAGCTGTCTAAGCTGGCAATTTGACGGATCTCGTACGGCAGGCCATTCCATGGTTTGGGAGCAATTGCAGAGAAGGCACCTGCAACAGAGCCTCTGGGCCCCGAGATCCAGGCCCCGACCCTGGTCCCTGTTCCCTCGGCGCCCCATTGGCTGGAAGGAGCCAGAACTTGAGGTCCAGAGGCTCCATCGCAGGTGCTGGGCCTGGGGATAGGGCTCCAGGACTCAATCCCTCTCCTCGTCCCCAGCCCTTGCCTCAGCTGACTGGAAGCCAGACTCCATTCCCCCAAGCCAAACTGGGGCGAAGAGGAAGCATGAGCTTTCAATTGGCTTATATAGGTTTTTCTCTGGACTCTCCACTGAGGTGGAGTGGAGAGTCCAGAGACAGAGCTATATGAGCCAGTTGTGTGTGAGAATGTCTGCACTGCAGAAATAATCCAGGTTGATACCACTTTGCCATGGCTTGATGCTATGGAATTCTGGGAATTATAGTATTGTGAAACATTTAGCTTTCTCTGTCAGAGAGCTCTGGTGCCACAACAAAATACATTTCCCAGAATCCCATAGTGATCTTGGCTTTTAATGAGAGTTCAGGACTAATAGAAAATAGCAAACAGAATTATGGACTGTTACATTCAGTTCACAGACACCCTCTACTTGTAAAAAAGAATAAAGAATAACAGAAAAAATGGATTTATAGCACACTCTCCTACATGTTTGAGGGGACTGCAGCCTACTTCATCATTTGCATCTAGTGAAGTGGGCTGGAGTCCATGAAAGTTTATGTAAAAAAAAAAAACCCTGTCAATCTTGAACTGCCACAAGACTTTCTGATGTTGTTTGCTGGAATAAGCTAGCCTGCCTCACCCCCAGAAAACCTACACAAGCATTCTCATTTCAGTGAGGGTTATTCGCAGGTAACTGAGTACATGATTGAAGCTTCACTCACATAAGGCAACAAATCAGTTCTGTATCCAGATATCCCATTATGATCTGGTGCTTTATCTGTGCCAGCTCTTGCAATTATTTCTCTTCTAGTCCTTTTCTGGCTACTACCAGGGGCTAGAATCCAAGGCTTTGCATTGACAACATATCTAACTCAATAAACACTGTGCCATAACAGCTGCACAAATGTCATGCGGTATAAATGAATCACACACAAAAGGCAGTTTCATTCAGTGATGGACAAAAGGTTTAAGTTACAGAATGTCCTTATCCACTCATGATAAGATATCATGTCAGAATACATAGTATATACAAAATAGATTTTTAAAGAAGGTCTCCTCAGGATTGCTGCATTAAATACATGCTCTATTTTAATGTTCTCTCAATTGGGCCACAGCTATCTCTGTGAAAAGCTCTCACTCTCCCTTCTACCCCATCATGGGTCTGAATTGTGGGAAATGGTGTCTTTGTTCAAGGTTCCTCTCAAAATTTGTTTTCTGTTTTTTGTTAATCCTTGGTGAGCAGTTAACTGAGCCTATTTGAATCACCCCAGAAATAAATGCAGTTCTAAAGGACAGCAAGCATCACCCATAGGACACATACATTTGGTTCAGTCATTTATACAAGAATCACTTCGAGCCCTGTCTTACCTATCTCTCTGTGACTTTCACTGTTAGAAAGTAATGCAATACAAGATTAGTAGTTTGGGCAAGGCCTTCTGAATACAGAACAATAGTGATGGGAACTCCCCTCTGCCTCAACTGCCTGATTTTCTTCTCTTTCTTTTCCCACTTCATGCTGTCATTGCCTTTCCTAATCCCATCTCTTCTCTCTCATCCCTCCTTGCTTGTCTGACCTCATACCATTGCCTGATGACCTCCTCTGTAAAGCAATGCTGGTTAGTTCACATGCTAAGTGCTTTTTAGGCAGGTGAGCAAAAAGTAGGTGCGCAGGCAGTGGGTAGTAGCAGCATCAGGAGGCACACAGAAGTATTGGGAGTCAGACCAAGGTGTGAGAGAGCAGCAGGACAGTGGTGGGAGGAAAAGGTGGAAATAACAAGGGTAGTGGCAACTCCTGTCTTCTGACCTCAGGTAAGAGAATCTGATGCATGAAGTTTAAAAAAAAAGTATTTTGCATGTTTGTCCTAACATTCCACTAAGTGTTCAATACAGCTAAAACACAATTACAAAAGGTTTAAACAAATCAGACAGCAAAGCCACAAAATCATCATCATCATCATCATCATCATCATCATCATCATCATCATCAT
>NW_024812172.1:0-2652 GCF_019175285.1 Sceloporus undulatus | reverse complement strand
TTAATTTCAGATTTGAATCATTATAACTCAGTCTTGGACATTGTAACTTCCAGATTTGAGGTTTTTAGGTTTAAAGCCAGGGTGGTAGGGAAAAAGCCACAATAAATTCCATATTCCCTTTGCTCAAAATCCATACCTTGTCTGGAAGGAGGAGTGTATTATATTTTAACATTATTTTACCATGGTAATTACAGGGCCAGCATAGTGTAGTCGTTTAAGCATTGGACTATGATTCTGGAGACCAGGGTTCAAATTCCCACTCGAGCATAAAAATCCACTTGATGAGCCTGGGTAAGTCACACTCTCTCAGCCTCAGAGGATGGCAATGGCAACCCCCCACTGAAAAAAATTACCAAAAAAGCCCTAGGTTTGATAATTTAAAACTTGTTGCCATAAGTTAAAAATGACTTGGAGGCACAACAACAAAATTGAGGTGCCTTGGACTATACATACCAATTATTTGACTTGTAAGTCATACAGAGAGAGAGAGAGAGAGTATATAGTCTGCTTATATACTGCAAATCCATACATGTGTATTACTGGCAACAATTCTAAAGCAGTTTTCTAATTTGTATGCCCTGACTATCATGTTTTTTTATTGCTTAACTTTAAGGACTTTCATATTCCTTCACATGATGGATGGATCGATGTGTGTGTGTTTGCTTTTTCTTGTCAGGTAAATGTCTGTGTTAACACTCGTATTTTCTAACCATTTCCTTCTTTGGCATCCTATTCGCTTACTTTAAATTCATTTGAAAATGCCTGGGCTTCTTCTTGGGTTTCTAAGGCTCATTCTGAAAACTTTTTTTTAAAGAATACCATTCCCTACACTCACTGGAGGTCTTTTTTTAAAAGGGGTTTTTCTCTTGGTTTGACTTCTTTTAAGCCAACTACAGTCAAACTTTGTTCCCATTCATGGTGGAATCGCATTTTGAATTTTAAGCCTGGCAAGCCCAGCAGCTTGCCTCTCTCCCATCCCAACCTCTTCCGCTTCTTCTCTTCTTGAAAAGGAGACAGGCCTGGGTTTAAAAGTTTATTTTAGCTTTGATTGTGTGTCTCTGCTAATGCATGTTAATCAGGTTTCACAATGCATCCTTGTGCGGCACCAGAGAATGCAGACTTGGGCTGTGGAACTTTTTGTTCTCAGGTAATTGTGATGGTGAAGGGGAGCTTGCTCTAATTAATTTAGTTAGTGTATGTTTGGGTGAGGGAAAAGAGACCTGGTGATTTATAGTGTACGGCTTTTATTCTCTCTAGCAGGCAAACTCCAAAGTGCATATAACCATATTATAGCTGGTAGATGAAAGACTGAATGCATGGACCCAGGGCCAACACCTCCTCTTATTTTCTGTTTGGGTTAGAGGCTGCTTTATACAGGAAGAGAGAAGAATTTCCAGTGCCTGGCTTCTTTGGCAATTTACTGTTTTACAAGCAGTAAGTGTCTGAATGGCTATGAAATTATTTTTCTTTTTTCTTATGCCATTCTCAAAGATTTCACCAGAGATTCAAGTAGGAGTGTAGCTTGGGGTGGGGAGGAAAGTGTACCACTTCCACTAGGATTCCTGCCTCTCCCCATTATATTTTTCTTCTGGCCCCAAATTTCTAGCAATGCAGCAACTTAAAACTTCAGAAATACAGTTTAAAAAAGAGGTAGGCCAAAAAAAAAAAAATGAATAAAAGAATACAAATACAAAAGCTATAAGTTATAGGTGTGAATGATTTCCAGTGTCTCAGTCTCGCTAATGAAATTTGAGAACTGAATGAAAAGTTCATTACGAGGGAAGAATTTATTGGGAGGCATTGTTTTACCTCCCCCCAGTAGCTACCTTCTGGATACAAGTCTTCAGTTGTGATATCACACAAAATAGCAGCACTAAATAAAGACAGGGATACCCACTGGGCATCAGAAGAAATTCTTTATACAGCCTTGTTATTCTAAAAAAAAAAGTTAACATGACAGCTATTGGGAATAATTACAAGGACTGCAAGTCTCATAGAATCATAGAGTTGGAAGAGACTACAAGGGCCATCCAGTCCAACCCCCTGCCATGCAAGAACTCTCAATCAAAGCATCCCTGACAGATGGCCATACAGTCTCTGTTCAAAGACCTCCAAGGAAGGAGATTCCACTACACTCTGAAAGAGTGTATTCCATTGTCGAACAGCTCTTACTATCAGGAAGTTCCTCCTATGTTGAGGTGGAATCTCTTTTCCTGCAGTTTGCATCCATTGTTCTGCATTCTAGTCTCAGGAGCAGCAGAAAACAAGCTTGTTCCCTCCTCAATATGACATCCCTTCAAATAGTTAAACACGGCTATCATATCACATCTTAACCATCTCTTCTCCAGGCTAAACATCCCCAGCTCCCTAAGTCGTTCCTCATAGTACATGGTTTCCAGGCCCTTCACTATGTTAGTCGCCCTCCTTTGGACATGCTCCAGTTTCTCCACATCCTTTTTGAATTGTGGTGCCCAGAACTGGACACAATATTCCAGGTGGGGCCTGACCAATGCAGAATAGAGTGACACTAATACTTCTCTTGATCTAGACACTATACAATACTTTTATTGATGCAGCCTAAAATTGCATTGGCCTTTTTAGCTGCCGCATCGCACTGTTGACTCACACTGTTGACTCATGTTCAACTTGTAG
>NW_024812171.1:0-2652 GCF_019175285.1 Sceloporus undulatus | reverse complement strand
TCCCCTGACTGCTCCTGCATCCTGATCCTGGCCCCAGGGACTCCCAGCGACCTATCCCATCATCCCCTGACTGCTTCAGCATCCTGATCCTGGCCCCAGGGACCTACAGCGAGCTATCCCATCATCCCCTGCCTTCTCCTGCATCCCGATCCTGGCCCCAGGGACCCCCCGTGACCTATCCCCTCATCCCCTGCCTTCTCCTAGACCCCGATGAAGGATGACAACTAAGGAGGGGGCAGGGAAGGAGGACAGCGTCCAGAGCCCCACTGAGCATGTGCAAGGGTGCCAATTCGAATCGTTGACCCCTCAAAGTACAGTATGCTCTGGTGTGGTAATACAATGTGCACTCACTCCCCTTTGCTTGAGTCCACATCACGTGACTTGCTTGGAATCGAACTGACTTCGCTTGCCCCTCACTTTGGAAGGACAACAGAAAGGCAACCAGGTGTGGAAAAACATCACGTTTTAACCTCAGTCCGCATTGCTAGAGAGGAGTGACTCTGGATCTGGTGTGGAAAAACATCACGCTTTGCATTGCTTGAACAGGAGTGACTGCGGATATGAGCTGCAACCCCCCCCCCCCCCCCGCCCCATGTGTGATAAGGTCCAAAGCTCTCAGTGTCAAGAGCATGGCTGGGCACCTTTGTTCTGGCCTCAGCGTTGGTGCCAGGTGACAAACAGGGAGAGTGTGAACCCACTGTTCACTGCAAAATCCAAAAGACCACAGCAAAGGAGAACAGGTAAAGGGGGGATTCAGGGCCAGAATACTCTGGGGGCACCTGGGAATATTCTGGCAAGTCAAGACAAGCCCCTAGACTGACCCATTGTCCTCTCGCTTCTTTTCAACCTCCAGCCTGGCACTCCAGATTGAACCCACCTGCACCTATACCCCACCTGAAACAAAGTGCAATTACAAACACATAAAGTAGCCTCAGGTTGCATTACATCGAGGGACAGCCAGCCACCTTCATCTGCTAAGAAAAGAAATAAAGGGGGACCACTTTCTAGCAAGCTGGCACTTCTATTTAATGTGGAACTAAATGCTGGAAGAGGGACCTCCAACTCATCAACTGGAGGGTTGACATGGCAGATATTCATATATTGCAAGAACAGAGCAACTAATAATAGACATTACGGCTGGATGGAGAAACAATTTATAGGTGACTTGATATTGTACATGACAGTATTTGACATATTTTTGTAAGTATATTATTAATTTGGAGGGGATTGGGGGGTAGGGATTAATTTATTTGCTTTCTGAGGACTCAGATGTAAAACATTGGAAATAACCAGTTATTTGTAATTGATTCATTTCCCCCTCCAACTAAATTACAGTATGATGCTGTCAGACACTGTCACTTCTTTTGTGGGGTAACTAACCTTTTGTTACTTCTACAGCATGTACTCCTGATACCATCTGAACTGCCATGGCATCATCCTATGAAAAACTGGGATTTGTAGTTGGGGGGACTTAGTATTCTGTGCCAGTGCCAGAGAACTCTAGTGCTGTGATTCAGGAGAGTGGACTAAAACTCTCTAGCAGAGAATTCAGCATCCCCATCTTCAAACTACAGACCCCAGGATCCTCTATGACAGGGCCATAACAGTTCAAATATGAAACAAGGGAGATTATCGCACTGCGTTCTGAGAACGTTCCATATCATCACGTGATGAAAACGTTCCTGGAACAGATATTACCGCATTAGAAATCAAAACGTGATCAGAACGGGATCAGAACGGCAGTTTACCGCACTGCGATTCCTTTTTCTTGAAACCGTTCTCAGAACGGTTTGCTGTATTAAGTTTTGTGGGCTGTCTTCTGATGACGTCGCCACTCAGTGGTTGGACGGCTCGGGAGAGGCGCTGCCCCCAGGAAAGAGGGAAAAGGGAGGCTTGGGCCATGGAGCTCGCCTCTCCTGAGTCCCTCGGCTTACTGAAATCCCTCACCTCCCTTCCCCATAGGAATCAACCCAAAAACGGAGTTTTAAAAGAGCAGTGAGCCCTATGGGTCTTCATCTGGGGGGAGCAGAGGATGCTTGGCTATGGGGTTGTCCTGCCATCTCTCCCTCTCCCCTCTTTCCCCATAGGAAAGAATCCAAAAACGGAGCTTAAAGAGCAGTGAGCCCTATGGGTCTTCATCTGGGGGGAGCAGAGGATGCTTGGCTATGGGGATGTCCTGCCATCTCTCTCTCTCCCCTCTTTCCCCATAGGAAAGAATCCAAAAACGGAGTTTAAAATCTCTCTCAGATGCAGACCCAAAGGGCTCTCCTCTGCTCCTTTTAAACTCAGTTTTTGGATTGATTTCTATGGGGAAGGGAGGTGGGGGATTTCAGTAAGCCTAGGGACTCTGGCCGGGAAAGTGCTTCTCAGCCTCACTGCGAAGTCTTCCCTCCGAAGATTCTCTTGGGAGGGAAAGAAGGCAAGCCCCTATAAAACGCTGGGGCTTCATATGCTGGCATATGTTTGAAGAAAATAGGATAAAACCTATGTAACTTGATGGGCCAAGGGCAGAGTCCCCTCCTTGGCAGCCTGGGCATTAAGGGAGCTCCACAGAGGTCCCTTCAAGCGGAGGGAAAGGGAGGGGACTGGACCAAGGGCAGAGCCTCGGCAGCCATAGCAGCTCTTTAAACCGGTTAGAAAAGAAGAGTCCTC
>NW_024812170.1:0-2652 GCF_019175285.1 Sceloporus undulatus | reverse complement strand
GATCTAGGAGTCCAAGTAGACCACAAGTTGAATATGAGTAAACAGTGTGATGCGGCAGCTAAAAAGGCCAATGCAATTTTAGGCTGCATCAATAAAACTATAGTGTCTTGATCAAGGGAAGTAATAGTCCCACTATATTCTGCTCTGGTCAGGCCCCACCTGGAATATTGTGTCCAGTTGTAGGCACCACAATTCAGAAAGTACATTGAGAAACTGGAGCGTGTCCAAAGGAGGGCAACTAAAATGGTGAAGGGTCTGGAAACCATGCCCTGTGAGGAACGACTGAGGGAGCTGGGGATGTTTAGCCTGGAGAAGAGAAGGTTAAGAGGTGATATGATAGCCCTGTTTAAATATTTGAAGGGATGTCATATTGAGGAGGGAACAAGCTTGATTTCTGGTGCTCCAGAAGCTAGGACCTGGAGCAATGGATGCAAGCTCCAGGAAAAGAGATTCCACCTCAACATTAGGAGGAACTTCCTGACAGTAAGGGCTATTTGACAGTGGAACACACTCCATTGAGAGTGGTATAGTCTCCTTCATTGGAGGTCTTTAGAGAGAGGCTGGATGGCCATGCTTTGATTGAGAGTACCTGCATGGCAGGGGGTTGAACTGGATGGCCCTTGTGGTCTCTTCCAACTCTACAATTCTATGAATCTATGATTTCTGAGTTATACCAACCCAAAGGTGAACCTATCATGGGGTTTTCTTGGCAAGATTTGTTCAGAGGAGGTTTGCCATGGCCTTCTCTTGAGGCTGAGAGAATATGACATGCCCAAGGTCACCCAATGGGTTTAATAGCTGAAGTGGGGATCAAACCTGGTCTCCAGAGTCATAGTCCAACACTCAAACCACTACACCATACATTCACTCTGCATGCCTTCCAAATGCAGATGTCTCATCACAGAGGGTTTTTAAAAAGTATTCCAGAGAAAAATGGGTGTGACAATACTACTGTCATGTAGTCTGCATGTTGTTCTGAGAGGAGATGTCTCAGCAGCCAGCTATCAAGGTGAGCTCATAGGCCATCATGAACCCAGAGTGAACAACAACGGCACTCTGCTTCTGCCATCTGATGGCCAAATTCTGCTATTCCAGCAGCTATTTCATCCTGTTTGTTACCACCTGGTGGACAAAATCATAAAACTATGAAAAGTTTTATGTTCTGTGCTTTAGTTTCCAACTGATGGCAACCCGAAGACAAACCTGGAAAATGATTAACCATCCATTAAGAACCCAAGCCCTCCCTCCAGTTCATCTGCCTTGGTCCAGGCCTTGGAGGCAGAGAGGAACTGCTGTCTTACCCTTTCCCTCCACCACTCCCTTCTCCTTCTGTGTCATGTCTTTTTAGATTGTAAGCCTGAGGGCAGGGAACCGCCTAACTAAAAAGATTGTATGTACAGCGCTGTGTAAATTTACAGCGCTTCATAAATAAAGGTTAATAATAATAAACCTATCATGGGTTTTCCTTGGCATGTTTCTTCAGAGGAGGTTTGCCATCCACTGAGGCTGAGAGAGTGTGACTTGCCCAAAGTCACCCAGTGGGTTTACATGACCAAGCTGGGGTTCAAACTTTGGCTTTCAGAGTCCTAGTCCAATGCTCAAACTATGTCATGCTAGTTCTCATAAATATTAGAAAGTATTTCAAGGCCTCTCTTTCTTTTTCTCTTGAGGAGAAAATATTTAATTCACTCCTGCTCACTTTCCAAGCTCCCTTTTTCTCTTTTCCCCTTAGGCTAATGGATTTAAGAGCCAGTGTGGTGTAGTAGTTTGAGCATTGAATTATGACTTTGGAAACCAGGGTTTGATTCCCCGCTGAACCATAGAAACCCACTGGGTGACCTTGGGCAAGTCACATACTCTCAACCCCAGAAAACCTTATGATATCTATACATAGGGTCAACCTATCATGGGATTTTCTTGACAGGTTTCTTGGGGTGAGGGGGTTGCCATTGTCATCCTTGGAAGGCTGAGAGAGTGTTACTTGATCAAAGTCACCCAATGAGTTTCCATGCTGCAGTCTTAATCCAGTGTGAATCCCCTGTATTGGCTGGCCTGTATATTTACCATGCACTTGGTTATGGAAGCTGCACAGTGAAGAAAAGCTGAGAGGAAGAAAATCACCCCCTTTGCTGGAGAGAGCTCTATGGATACCGTGAACTTCCAAAAATACAAATAAAAGGGCAGAAAGAACAAATCTCCCTAGAAGCCAAAATGACTCAACTGTGGCTATTTTACTTGGGTCATGTAGGGAGGCAACCTGAGAAAAGAGACAACATGACAAAAGAGACAGCCTGACACATTAGAAAAGACAATTGTTGTTGTCCTGTGCCTTCAAGTCATTTTTGACTTATGGCGAACCTATCATAGGGTTTTCTTGGCAAGATTCTTCAGAAGGGGTTTTCTACTGCCTTCCTCTGAGGCTGAGAGTGTGTGACTTGGCTAAGGTCACCAAGTGGATTTACATGGCCAAGTGGGGAATCGAACCCAGAGTTGTATTTAAACACTCAAACCACTACACCACACTGGCTCTCAGGTGGAAAGTACAGGAGATGAAAACAAGACAAAGGCCTGTTACAGACAGCCAAAATAAAGCTGCTTTGAGTCACAGTGGAGGTATGGTGTTTCAATGATGCATGCGTCCTAAGAGTCCAG
>NW_024812169.1:0-2653 GCF_019175285.1 Sceloporus undulatus | reverse complement strand
GACAGTGTGTAGAGAGAAAACAGAAGGTGACCCAGAACAGAGCCCTGGGGAACTCCAACAGATAAGGGAACAGGAGATGAAGTCTGACCACCTGCAACCACTGCAAAAGATCTGCCGGACAAATAAGATCGAAACCAGTCGAGGACAGAGTCTGAGAACCCAAGGTCAGAAAGTATATCCACTAGAAGACAGTGATCAACGGTGTCAAAGGCTGCAGACAGATCAAGAAGGATAAGAACAGAGTAAAGGCCATTAGCCTTGGCCTGTAAAAGGTCATCTCTCACCCAGGCTTTATAGGGGTGGGCGGAGCTACCACCAAAAAGTTTCTAAAATGTTGCAAAGTGTTCTTTGCCCAATGATTCCAGAAGTTTCCGAACGGTACCGCGCAGGCGCAGTAAAACCCATTTGTATGTATTCGCAGATGACCACTCGAAGAAATACCGTTACAGGTAAGCAACCTGTCCTGCTCAACAGGATCTCCCAGGGCTCCTGGGACAGAGGGGAGGACTGAGCCAGATCCTAAGCAGCCCCACCTGGCCTGGCCCTTCCACATGGGAAAAGATGGGGAAAGACTCATTGTAGTGCCTGGTGAAGCCCCAGCCTGTGACCCACAAGGGGGCACCTGGAGTAATTTCCTCATTAAAGGAGGGCAGACAGATGGGCATCACTGGCTCTGCAGCAGAGAGGAGGGAGGGGTGCAGTGGGGAAGGAGGAAATTTGGCAGCCCACAAACCATGAGGATGGTCTGGCAGGGGCTCATGTTCCAGTCCTAGCCCAGTGAGCCCACCAGTGCATCCCACATGTCTCTGGCAGATGGTGGGGACAAATTTGGACTGGCTATCCTCCCCACACTCACATGCCTCCTCAGAGAGCATCTCTCACCCAGGCTGCCCAGGGGGCTCTGCAGTTTGACCAGGGCAATGTCCTCATCTTTGGGGAACATGTGCTGAACATCCACGACAAAGACCCTTTGAGCCCCCCTTCACCTGCCACTGCTCAGTTACCCTGCAGTTCCTGTGGTAAGGGGAAAGGTCTCAGCTGCCTGCCCAGGTCCCTCTTCCATGGCAAGAGGCAACTCTGGAGTGAGGAAGCACTCACCGGAAGCACTGTGCAGCTGTCAAGACCCATTGGGGCCCGATGAGGCTCCTGCCACAGGTGTGGTGGCCCTTATGCTGCAGGCTGGTCTGCCACGGCCACGTTTGTATGGAAGCGAGACTCCCACCCACCACCCACATTGCCTTCGGGCTGATGCCGCAGCCTGCAGGCAAAGGCAAAGAAGCTGGGAGGGCAGTCCAGCTGTGGCCTGGGCTTCCAGGCAGAAGAGACACACACATGTGCCTTCCTCTAAGAGGGCAGAGACCTCCTTTAGTCTGCCCCCCCAGTGCCCACAGCGGTGGGATGAGAGAAGACAGTGGGTCAGCAGAGAACTCCCCATCCTTGCATCAATGCACACACATGCATGGCGCTGCCTGTAGTGAACCCTGCAACCACCACCAGACAGAGACACACTGGCAGTGGCCACAAAGGTCAAGGCAGTTGCCTGTGTAAGGAGTACCCTACCAGGTGGAAGGGTTAGGGGAAAGGCTGTACTCACTGGAGCAGGTGAGGGCGACTGCGCGGCCGGAGGGACACTGCCTGCAAGAGAAAGGCCTCTTGGGGAAAGAAAGCCCTGCTGCCTGTCTCTGCCCCGATGTGCTGGTGGGCGGGCAGGGAGGAAGGTTTGGGCTGGGACCTTTCATTCTGGCAGCATCTCTCATGCAAAGAGACCTCTACAAGGTTTTTGTGTGTGTGTACAGAGTGGGGATCTGGCCTCCTCTCACTTTCCCTGGGGAGAGGTAATAAGGCCCTCTGTGCCCAACCTCAAAGGAGCCCTGGCCCTGGCTGAGTGTCACACATCTCTTGGTGTGCATCTCTCTCTGTGTATGTGTGCGTGCATGTGTGGTGTGGGAGCCCCCCATCCCCTGCCCCCTCAACCCTTCTGCAGCCATATCCCCACCTTTCGGAGTCTCTCCAGTGCAACTCTCTGCCCACAGGGCCACTTCTCGGAAGGGCAGCCCATGGGTATTGTCCAGGGCCACTGCACTGAAGGAGGGGACACTGAAAGGCAAGGACAGAAGGAACAATTCAGTGGCAACAAGGGTGTCTGGAGGGACTCAAAGACCCCCCCTAGTTTTTCCCATACACCCCCCACCTCTCTTCTGGGGCTCATCCAGCAGGCCTCCCAGGGAGGGAGGAAAGGGCCACATGGTGGGCTCTGGCTGCCCCTGCTGCAGGATGCAGCCCAGAAGGCGAGGAAGGGGCTTCCGCATATCTGCCTGCCCTTGAGACACAAGATGCAGTACCTGTCCTCTCTCAGAAACCTCTCCATGCAGTTGTAGGGATTTCTGATGAGGGGGGCAACTCAGCATCCCAAGTATGGCCAGGCCCATCATGGACTGCAGACAATCTTGAGCAGGTGCATGGTCCAGAGAATACATATCTCTAGAGATGTAGGAGAACTGGGGGGGGGGGGCCCCTTTTGGCTGATGGGGGGGGGGGGGGGGGGGGTGAGGTTGCACCTACAGGGAAGTGTCTCTGCCTGCCTGCTTGACCCCCCCTCCCTCCCTCCCTCCCTCCCTCCCTCCCTCTTTCTCCTTCCAAGCGGGCTTGGTCC
>NW_024812168.1:0-2653 GCF_019175285.1 Sceloporus undulatus | reverse complement strand
AATTAGATATACTGTATATATATAAATAATAAAATTAGATATATATAATAAAATTATATATACTGTATATATATAAATAATAAAAGTATTGTATATATATGTATATATATAAATAATAAAATAATAAAATTATATATATATATATATATATATATATAATAAAATTATATATATATATCATTTATTATATACACACACACACACATTGTAAAAGCCAGACTGTTTTAGCTTCTTTTTAAAAATAGGTTAGAATTTTTTTTTTTAAGTAAAGCCTAATCTACAGCTCCTTTTAAAATAAATTTTGTATAGCCAGGCTGCATCTACACTGGAGAAATAACCCAGTTTGACACCGCTTTAACTGGCATGGCTCAATTGCTATGGGATTCCAGGGCCCACCACAAACTACAGTTCCCAAAATCCCATAGCAATTGAGCCATGCCAGTTAAAGCAGTGTGTCAAACTGGATTATTTCTCCAGTGCGGATGCAGCCCTGAAGGCTAACTGCTTTACCCTGTTATAGTCTCTCTTTAACAAAATAAAGATATTAAGCCTTAAAGTGGTATACAAAAGCTACAGAAAGAAAGAAAGGAGCTATAGCAGTTAGGCTTTAAACAGGGGTATACAAAAGCACTTTTAAAAGGAAGGTGTAAAATGGGCATTAAGGTTTTTTCAAAAAGAAGCTGTAACAGTTGGGATTTAAAAAAAATAAATAAAACTATAACATGGTAAACAAAAGCTACAAAAAAGGGTACACAAAACCAACAAAAAGGCATCCGAAGTAGTTACAGCTTCTTTTTATAGCTGCAAAAAAGAAGGTGTGACAGTTAATTTAAAGCCTAACCATCACAGCTTCTTTTGCGCGGCCCAAATGAATTTTGTACCTGTGTTCCTCAAACATTATCCCTGTCTGCTAGTGAGCCACTTCAGAAACAGGTGGCTCCACAGAATAGTTTGTGCTACGTGCCAATATGAGTTTAGAACTACAGGTAGCATCTGCTAAGTGTATGGAAGCCCTGGGGTGTGCTCTAAGTAGTTCTTCTAATACATAATCCATAAGTATCTATATAGTCGGCCCTCTGTATTCACAGCCTTGATACTCGCGGTTTCAAGTATTCGCCAGGTCAAGGCTGCTAGCCCAGGCATTCATGCTCCCTCCCAGGCTTTTCCCCTCAGGAGAAAAAGCCCAGGAGCCAACTAATGTGAATTTCTCAGGGAATGATCCAGCCGGGAAAGTATGGAGCAGCCTCCATCGTTTCCGGGATCCGTTCCTTACCCCATCGCTCTCTGGGCTGTCAAGGGAGCAATGTGGCTGGCAAATGGAGAAGGAGCTTCCATCTCCCCCCCACAAAAAGGATCCTTTGTCCGCCCTATTTCTCTCTGGGCTGTCAAGGGAGCGATGGGGCTGGCAAACAGAGAAGGAGCCTCCATCCCCCAAGGCCCTTTGCCTCCCCTCTCAGTCCCTGGTCTGTCCAGGGGGCAATAGGGCTAGCAAACAGAAGAGGAGCCCCCAATACCCCCCTCAGGACTCCTTCCCAGATGGATTGCAGCCCAGTCAGCAATCTGGTTGGGAAAGAGATTTGGGGGGGATGGAGGCTCCTCCTCCCTTTCCCTGCCCCATCACCCCCTGGAGAAGGAAGCAATGGGGCTGGGAACCAGTTAAATGGACAGGAGGGTGGGGGGAAAGGCGCGCAGGCTCCTGCTCCTCTTAACCCACCCTTTTAACTGGCTTCTGAGTGGGAGGTGATTTGCAATTTGCCCATATCCATGGGGGTCTCATTCCCCTAACCCCCACAAATATGGAGGAACTACCATAAAAAGAAAAAATTGGCTGCAGTCCTATACTACCTTTCCCTAAAGGTCCAATGGAAATCAGGTGGGATTCCTTGAACACAGTGCGTGGGATTGTGTTTTTAAAACAGCATTTAAAAGGGTGATTGGACTAGCATTCAAGTAATGTAAAATTACACGTGTTTCAGTTTTGATACACAGTACTGCAGAGGATTGGCGTATAACCATACATAGGTTGACCTCGTACAAGTGGAGGGCAGGTTTGGAGGCCAAACTTATGGATTTTGTTATGACCCTTGGATAAAAACCCTAAAATTTCTAAACTTGTGCATGACTATATACAACAATTTCAGGACTCAACTCTTCATTTCATTGTTAATCATTATTTTTTTTCCCTATTTTTCTTGCTTTCCAGGAATTGTAATGATACACTTTCACCCTTTCTCACACTATGCCTAAAATATGTCATGCCTACCTCATTTTAATGAAAACCCGTGGGCTTCTCCTCCATACTATGGAAGGCCATGGTTTCTGAGAGATTATTCAGTTTATGAACAAGTCACTTATTCGTTGGTACCTTTGTATTCACACCAAAGAGCCCGCTTTTCTACACCTGAAATTTATAGTCGTGTGGCAAATCCATTTGTGGTAGTACCACCTTGGTCACATGTTCCTTTTAATCCTCACCAAAGGGAGAACAATTACTATATACATCCTACTACTGAACTGAATGCTGCCACTGAAACGAATACTTGCAGAGTTCTAGAGAAGTCTGATACTCAGAGTTCTTCAGGTGAGTGACATTACACTTTTTAGTAAAGTAGCAACTTTTTAATCAGGAATTTGTAGGTGTCGTAAATATTTT
>NW_024812167.1:0-2653 GCF_019175285.1 Sceloporus undulatus | reverse complement strand
AAGGCACCCTCCCCCATGATGGATCACTTCACACCTCAGAATGTCCCAGCTCTAATAATAATAATAATAATAATAATAATAATAATTTATGCCCAGCTCTTCAGCCAAAAGGCTATCAGAGCAGCTTACAAATTGCTATACATTTCCCTGCCTTCAGGCTTCCAATCTAAAGGGACAAGAGACAAAAGGAGAAGCGAATGGCAGGGGGGAAAGTTCAGCAGATCCTCATTCTCCCACATTCTCTTTTGTGAGGGTCACATTCTCTCAGCCTCAGAAGCAGGACATGACCAACTCTCTCTCTCTGCATCTCTCTCATGGTGATGCTAAGGTCATGCAATAATATTAATAATAATAATTGGCAAGGAGAGTGCAGAATTTCCAGCAATGAGAGAGTGTGACTTACCCAATGTCACCCTGTGGATTTGCATGGCTGAGCAGGGATCCTCCCAGTTCACCATAGAAATTCACTGGCTGACCTTGGGCAAGTCACATCCTCTCAGCATCAGCTCCAACTCCTAGGTATTCCTTCATGGTAGGTTTTATTCATGGCAGAATTCTTGCCATCGCACCCCACTCTGCTCCTTGTAGTCTGACCCCTGTTCAACATCAGGATGGCACTGGAAGATGGGACAAACCGAGGGTTTTCTTGGCATAAAGAGGAGTTTTGCCATGGGATGCCTCTGAGGCTGAGAGAGTGTAACCCTCACAAAAGAGAAGAAGGGGCAGGGTGGGGTGCAATGGCAGGAATTCTGCCATGATGGATAAAACCTAGCATTCGAAGGGATTCCAAGAGGTCATCTACCATGAAGGAATACCTAGGAGTTGGAGTTGAAGCTGAGAGCAAGTGACTTGCCCAAGGTCAGCCAGTGAATTTCTGTGGTGAAGTGGGAGGCTATAGTCCTGATCCCAGCTCAGCCATATAAATCCACAGGGTGACATTGGGTAAGTCACACTCTCTCAGTCATGGATATTCTGCACTCTCCTTGCCAATTATTATTATTATTATTATTATTATTATTATTATTATTATTATTGCATGACCTTAGCATCACCATGGGAGAGGTGCAGAGTTGGAGTTGAAGCTGAGAGCAAGTGACTTGCCCAAGGTTAGCCAGTGAATTTCTAGGGTGAACTGGGAGGCTAGAGTCCTGATCCCAGCTCAGCCATGTAAATCCACAGGGTGACATTGGGTAAGTCACACTCTCTCACTCATGGATATTCTGCACTCTCTTTGCCTATTATTATTATTATTATTATTATTATTATTATTGCATGACCTTGGCATCACCATGGGAGAGGTGCAGAGTTGGATCCCATGTATTCTTCATAGCAGAAGGGGGTTGGACTGGATAGTCCTTGAGGGTCCCCTCAACTTTAGCATTTCTTGTTGGGGCTTCACAGTTTCTTTGTTGAGACTGGGCTTTTTCCCCCCTTTTGTGTGTGTGCCTTCAGCTTTTTTAAAGCATAGGAATGTTCTATAAATCTCTGCCAAACTTCCTTTTGAGATGGTAATTGAGTTTGAAATGCAAAGTAATTAGCGTAATTATTCGACTTGTCTTTTATTGTCATTCAGAAAAATCTGTGAAAAATATTTCGCTGGCTGCTGGAAGGGAGAGAAGAAATCACCCTTTGAAAGAGGGATTTCTGGAACGAATATTTTTTAAAAAAATTCTCCTCAAGTTCTCAATGAACGAGAAGAAAAACATGGGTTTCTCCAATCACTACCCAAAGGTCTTACCTCAGAGCGTACATAGCCATGGCCCCCAAGTTATGGAACAACTTGCCAGAGGAGATCCATCTTATCACCACCTTGAATGCTTTCAAGAAAGCACTTAAGACGGATCCCTTCCAGCAGGCTTACCCACCCGACCTCTTGTAAAGAACTTAAGGAAAAATCTCACTTCTGATCACAATTGTGCATTTTAAACGATATTTTATTTGTCCCGAATTGAGTTTTTAGCGACTTGTTATTTTACTGTGTGAAAATTGGATGCTATTGTTGTTTTGTGGCTATTTTACGGTTATAATACGGCCTCGATCCGTTGGGAGAGGTGGGAAAATACAAATAAAAATTATTATTATTATTATTATTATTATTATTATTATTATTAAAATCTGTCAAGTTGGTGGCTGCCTCCCAATCCCCAACACCCCTCTCCTGGCCGTTCCCAGAGGTCCATCCTCTCCGCACAGAGCTAGGCGATCCTGGCTTTGCTCCTGCCTTCCCCTCCTGGCTCCCAGAGGCCTAGAATCATAGGGATGGAAGAGACCACAAGAGCCATCCAGTGCAACCCCATTCTAATCAAAGCATCCCTGATAGATGGCCATCCAGCCTCTGTTTAAAGACCTCCAAGGAGGAAGACTCCACCAAAATCTCTGAGGGAGTTTGTTCCACTGTCAAACAGCCCTTACTGTCAGGAAGTTCCTTCTAATGTTTAGGTGGAAGATCTTTTCCTGGAGCTTGCATCCATTGTTCTGTGTTCTAGTCTCTGGAGCAGCAGAAAACAAGCTTGCTCCCTCCTCATTATGACATCCGTTCAAATATTTAAACAGGTCTATCATATCACCTCTGAACCTTCTCTTCTCCAGGGTAAACATCCCTAGCTCCCTAAGCCATTCCTGATAGGGCATTGCTTCGAGACCCTTCACCATT
>NW_024812166.1:2392-2653 GCF_019175285.1 Sceloporus undulatus | reverse complement strand
GCTTCTCTCCTGTGTGAACTCTCTGATGTGTCACTAGGACTGACTTCTGAGAGAAACCTTTCCCACAATGCTGGCATTTGTATGGCTTCTCTCCTGTGTGGACTCTCTGATGTATCGCTAGGTATGACTTCCGAGAGAAACATTTCTCACAATGCTGGCATTTGTATGCCTTCTCTCTTGTGTGGACTCTCTGATGTCTCACTAAGTCTGCCTTAGAAGAACAACATTTCCCACAATGCTGGCATTTGTATGGCTTCTCTC
>NW_024812166.1:0-2292 GCF_019175285.1 Sceloporus undulatus | reverse complement strand
CCTTTTGAGAAAAACATTTCCCACAATGCTGGCATTTGTATGGCTTCGCTCCTGTGTGGACCCTTCGATGCATGACAAGGACTGACGTATAGGCAAAACCTTTCCCACAATGCTGGCATTTGTATGGCTTCTCTCCTGTGTGGACTCTCTGATGTGTCACTAGGTTTGACTTCAAAGAAAAACCTTTCCCACAATGCTGGCATTTGTATGGCTTCTCTCCGGTGTGGACTGTATGATGTCTCACTAGGCGTGACTTCTGAGAGAAACCTTTCCCACAATGCTGGCATTTGTATGGCTTCTCTCCTGTGTGGACCCTTCGATGCATGACAAGGACTGACTTGTAAGCAAAATGTTTCCCACAATGCTGGCATTTATGTGACTTCTTTCTTGTGTGGACTCTTTCATGACTTACAAATTCTTCTGTAAAGAAGGACAATGACAGATGAGACTGACAATCAGAGTTAAGAGAGAAGGATGTTACCCCGTGATTTAGCCCTCAGTAACCCATCCTTATTAGAGATTAAGTTAAGAAAGATTCTGTGAGTAACCCAAGCATGACCCTGCTGCTTATACCCCTAAATCCATGGAACCATCATATCCTTACTCATAGGAGCTAGCAAAGAATGGGGACTGCCTTGAGGGAATCCGTGAAAGCAGATAGTCAAAGGACTGCATGTGCAAAAATACTTCGATTGACAGATGGCATCATATCCTGTGAGACTGCCATAGAGTCCTGAGTCAGAGCCCAAGGCATGATAGAAGCTAACTGCAGAGGTCCCTTCATGCTGTGTGGCACCAGAAGATGACTCACAACCAATACAGTATACAGCTGACATGTGGATTGGTGTGGAGTTGTGTGTACTGTACAAGAAAAGGTGAAGTTGATGGAAATCGGAGAAGAGAGCTTGCAAGTATTCGTATTATTTTGCAACTCAAGAGAGAGAATCTCCAAGGATTTCCATGAAATCAACTTATTCTAAGTGTGGAAAGTGGTCAGTGCATTGCCAAGATCTATATCTGGATATTTGCTTCCGTACTCTGCTATGTTATTATTGAGCCAAGAAGGACCCGAGAGCCTTTTTGTCTGAGATATTTGTACCAAGAACCCAATGAATTCAATTTGGTTTCAGACCATTCTTCCCTTCAGGAAACATTCTAAAGCAATTTAAACCCTTTTGGACACTCGGTTTCTGCTCCCAAGCAACAATTAGAGTATAAGTATCTGTCCTGGGTGGCTGTTCCTTGACGTCAGTCCAGTGACAGACAGACAGACAGTCTGTGGGTTTACATGGCTAAGCACCTCAATGCAGTCGCTAACCCCACTTGTTGCAGGAGCCCCTGCCTTCTCTTCCCATTTCGAATCCTCAGCAATTGGGATCAAGATTCGCCTAGGTAAAGTATTACCACTATGAAAGTCTTTCATCTCTTGACCACTCCCACCTGATATCTAGTTCTTGAGCATGTTGTTGAACCCTTGTGTGTGTGGTGTATCCTGCCTTTCCCCTAAATAAATAATAAAACCTAATTCAAATGGCTTGGGAGTTCAGTGTGCTTCTGAGCCTGGCACAGTTGGGCTGAATCCTGAGGTCACTCTTGCCCCCAACTGAACTATATCTCTCTTTTCAGCTAAGTACTAAATTCCCCTAAAAGCATCGCCCCCAGACTCCAGCATTTCGGGTAACAAAGGGCCTCTGGAATCAACCACGAAGCTAAGCAAGCTCAGGTAGGAAAAGAAACATTAGAAAACAAGCAGGTTTTGTGTCTCCCTTTCCTCCCTTCATAGAGATTACTCATAATTGCTAAATGGATCCCCTAAATATGTCTGAAAAACAAGGATTTGAGCTGGTTCTGAGAAGTTCTCTCAATCCAGTTCTTAAAATCTGTCAGACTGGTTGGCTGCCCTCAATCCCCAAGGCCCCTTTCCTGGCCCTTCCCAGGGGTCCCTTCTTCTCCGCACAGAGCTAGGCCATCCTGGCTTTGCTCCTGCCTTCCTCTCCTGGCTCCCAGAGGACTGATCCCCTTCCCTTTCTCCCTCCGCTCTCCAACCTTCCCTCTTGCTCTTCTGCACTGCTTCAGCATTTCTTCCCTGCCTTTCTGTTTTTTACATCCCCCCATCTCTCTATCACAGACAGAAACACACGCTAAGAGTGTGTGGGATGCATCAAAGGGACACTTTGAGGCCCATTCGTTGAGAAAGGCAGGATAATCAATACACAAATAACTCATTGGGAAAGGCAATGCAAGGGGGCTGGGACCTGGACTCCCATTTTGGTGAAGGTCAGGTGCCAGAGA
>NW_024812165.1:767-2654 GCF_019175285.1 Sceloporus undulatus | reverse complement strand
CTGCTCTTCTGCTTTATGGGTAAGTAACTGGCACAAAAGGAAGGAAATAGAAAAGGGTGTGATAGAGAGTGTGTTCATTGTATTCATTCTGGAAACAAAGACAATTCAGAAGTTAATTCCCATGAGACAAGAAGGTTTTATCAAGGACAAGAGGATTCCTGAGCAGCCCAAGAGATTCCATTGTCAGAGGCACAGCAGCAAAAGGTACACCCTAGGTCACTGGCACAGACACAGTCGCACACACACAACCATATAGAGACCCCACCCCACTTTTTGGGTTTTCTTGGCAGGTTTATTCAGATGGGGTTTGCCATTGCCATTTTCTGAGGAAGCTGAGAGAGTGTGACTTGCACCAGGTCACCCAGTGGGATTCCATCCCTGCCTTCTAGAGCCATAGTCTAATGCTCAAACCAAGAACAAAGTTGCCTTGGACTGATTTTGATTTGGTGAACTGCCTAAATAACGTAAAATGAGGGGTAATGAATGCACAAATAAAGTGCATTGCTTAAATAACGTGAAATAAAGGGTTATGAATGACTAAATAACATGAAATAAGGGGTAATGATTGAAAAAGTAATGTGAACTGCATAATAATGTGAAATAAAGGGTATTGAATGAACAAATAACGTAAAACAAGGCAAAACCATGGGAACCAGAGGCAAGCCCCGCTGGAAGTGTAAAAAGGTCACGATTGGTTCTGCCCTTACTACACATGTGCAGGGATGCTAATTTGAACTCTAGACTAGGAAGGGTACGTATTCATACAATAACTTCTTTTGCATTCGCACTACTTTGGCTTGGGGTGGATGCTGTGTTCTTCTGTGCATTTGACAACCATTCGCGTAATAGCATTTTTTGAATTGGCCCTACTTTCTTTTCTTTTTTTTTCGAAATTGGGTGACATTCTTCTTGTGTGATATTGTCTGGAGGTACTTGCAATAGGGACCTCCAATCCGGGAATGGAGATATGCCAGCCAAATTCTGGACGGGGTCATACTGCCCCTGAAGGACTCTGTTCGCAGTCTGGGGGTGCTCCTAGACTTGTCTCTCCGTCTGAAGGCTCAGGAGGATGCGACAGTCAGGAGCACTTGCTATCAGCTTCGGCTGATGCACCAGCTGCACCCGTCCTGGAGCGGGAAGACCTTGAAACACTGGTACATGCACTGGTAACCTCTTGACTCGACTTCTGTAACATGCTCTACATGGGGCTACCTTTGTGTCAAGTTCAGAAACTTCCATTGGTACAGAATATGGCAGCCAGGCTGGTTACTAGCAAATCTGCCCACATCAGTTTTAAAATCCCTTCACTGGCTGCCTATTAATTTCCGGGCAAGATACAAAGTGTTGGTTTTAACCTTTAAAGCCCTACGTGGCTTGGGTCTTGAGGAGTGCCATATTTTCCTCCCCGCATTCTTTGTTCCGCCAGGAAGAATCTGCTTCAACCAAAGAGGACTAGACTTTCTGCAGTGACCCAGCTATCCTTTTCAGCAGCTGCTTCTAAACTCTGGAATGACCTACCGGATGAGATCCGTCAGATTACCACCTTGGAAACCTTTAAGAAGGCTATTAGATAAAGCTCTTCCAGGAGGCCTTTCCAGACTAAAATATCCCTATTGACCTGCCTCCCCACTCTTTTTTCCCCTCCCATTATCCTCCATCTTTATCTTTTACTCTACCTGGAGTCTGCTTGGAAATTTTTTATTTCAGATTAATTTTTATTGTACACTAATTTTTTACAAACTTTTCTTCTTGGTTTAATCTCTTTTTAGTGTTTATGATGGGGAGAGGGATGGGGATCTTGAGATTAAGAGGAATACAAATAAATTAAAAATATTATTATTACATACACATACACACAGGGAGAGAGAGGAGGATGTAGACATTAAT
>NW_024812165.1:0-757 GCF_019175285.1 Sceloporus undulatus | reverse complement strand
ATAATAATAATAATAATAATAATAATAATAATAATAATAATAATAATAATAAATTGTTTATGAAGAATCCAGGCGGGTTACAGCAGTAAAAAAAATACATCACAATAACAATAGATTAAAAATCACATAACAAATTACAATAATAATAGCAAGATGACTGCATAGCAAATAACAACAATAATAAAAACTGCATAACAATTAATAGATCAAATCAATACAACTCAGAATTATTCCCCAGAATACATACCAAATAACAATAACAAAAAAACCAACAAATCATAATAGCAATAAATAGCAAAAACTGACAACGTCTAACTCTCTCCTGGCAGCAGAAATACAATACAGTGCAAAATGCAAGACAGCAATAATAACAAAAGATTGGTCCTTAATACTCCCTCAACCATTAACTAATAATAGCATTCCTCTCAGGCTGGAGCAGTCTTCTGGAGGGCTGGGGAGCCGGTGTTAAGTTACTGGCCTGGTGTCTCTCAGCCTCAGTAGCTGGCCTGGTCTTTCTAGGGGTGGGGCAGCTTTATAGAGTGCTGCTCCATGCCATTGCCCTGGTTGCTGTGCCTCTGCTGCTGACTCCTGACAAATGTTAAAGGAGACAGGTACCTTCCCAGCCTGGTGTCTCTTAGCTTCAGTATATGGCCTGATGTTTCTAGGGGTGGGGCAGCCTAAGCATACAGTCCACACTCGCTATACACGGGGGATCTGTTCTGGATCCCCCCACATATGCTCAAGTTCCATTGACCTC
>NW_024812164.1:0-2654 GCF_019175285.1 Sceloporus undulatus | reverse complement strand
GTAGTTAACCTCAACCTCTGGCTGAACTAGAAGGTGATGCATATTTGTTTCTTCCAGTGACTGCCCTTTCACTCTACTGGTGTTGACTTCTTTGTTCATATGCTTTTAAAATATGCTTTAATCAAATTCTCTCCCAGACACAGCACCTGCAGTGGCACACAACTGAAGCAAATAATCCAAAACCACTAAAGAACAAAAAGTGTACATGAAACCAAGCAGATATCAATAATGGATCAAGATGAAATGAGGCAAAATGGATATATTTTGCACTGGTTGCACATTACTGCTTTTTTGGGGGAGTGGGGCAGAATTTAGATGGCTGCTAGTCCAGAGTAGGGAGCTCTGAATGTTGAACTATGACTTTGGAGACTAAGTTTCAAATCCTGGCTTGGCCATGTAAACCCAGTGTGTGACGTTGGGCAAGTCACAGTCTCTCAGCCTCAGAAAATGGCAATGGGGCAAACCTCTTCTGAACAAATGTTGGCAAGAAAACCCCATGATAGGTCCAACTTAGGGTCGCCATATGTCAGAAAGGACTTGAAGGCACACAAAAACAACCAGGGGTTGGAGAGAATGATGCTACCAGCTGGATAAGAATGCTTGAAATTAAATTCAGGTTCCATTTTATCATCTTTGAAAGTGAGCATTAGAAAACAGGATCCTAAGGGACTGAGGACCCAGACAGGCCAAAATAAAGCTGCTTCGAGTCACTTTGAAAGTATACTGTTTTAATGATACATGCATTTTAAGAGGCCAGAAACTGTGGCAAAGCTGTGGTCCAGTCCTTAGGACTGGAGCGTGGCCTTGACATGACTTCTGGCCTCTTAGGACGCATGCAACATTTAAACAGCATACCTCCAAAGTGACCCGAAGCAGCTTTATTTGGGCCTTTCTGTAAGGGCTCTGAGTCCCTAATGGGTCAAAGAAGAAATATCAGAAAGGATCAGACATTCAAAAAATTTGTTGTCAGGGGGTGGAGAACTACTAGGTCAGGGGTAGGCAACCCTTTTGAGCCGGGGGCCAGGTTGCTGTCCCTCAGACAACTGGGGGGCCGAAGCCAAAAAATAAATAATAATATAAACCGGGACAAATGTAGGACAAAATCTTCAAATGGAGGGCACTTTTTAAATAAAAAATGTAGGACACGCGAAAAAAATTGCTGATTTTTTAAAAAAATGTTAAGATACATGCATGTTTCTGAGGCTTCTATAGACAATTGCCCCACCATGCCCCTCGCCCGAGATGCCAAAAGCCCCGGCGGCAATCGGCGGCAGGACTGGGCTGGGGCCGGTCCCAAGGCCTCGCCGGGCCGCATCCGGCCCGCGGGCCGCAGGTTGCCTACCCCTGTACTAGGTGTTGCAAATCAGTGTTAAGCAAGTATGTAGCTATGAGTAGGGAAAAAAGGAGGGCTCTAATCCCCCTAATAAGAATCTTATCCACCTACCCCCCAATTTTTCCTTTTCTCTGCTAATTTCTAGTATTTCAGTAATTTAAAACTTCAGTTGAGTTGTTAGGTTTTTTTGTGATGTGTGGAGAAAGTACCCATTCAAACTTTCCTTCTTATTGTTGTGCACCTTCAAGTCATTTCTGACTTATGGTGACCCTAAGCCAAATCTATCACAGGGTAAACCTTGGCAAGATTTGTTCGGAAGGGGTATGCTTTTGTTTTCCTCTGAGGCTGACTTGCCAGTGGGTTTCCATGCCTGAGCAGTGATTCAAACCCTAGTCTCCAGAGTCATAGTACAACACTCAAACCACTATAGCATGCATCCAAAAAAGGGGGAAAGGCAAAGCTATACAGGGAATGCAAACACAGCAAATACAGTTCTGTATAACCATTCTAAACATGAACAGTTTTTAATTTCTCACTCTCTGCAATGCCAGAAATGTGGAGATTGAAGGAAAATTTTATGGTGGGGGAATTATTACTTGGCGGGATGCCCTAATTGTGTTTTTCTCCTGTGGCTACACCCTTGGTATTAGATGGTCTAATCCAGTCAATTATAACAACATCCAAAATCCAACACAACTACCCCTCAATACTGTATGTAATCTAGCCAATGAAGGTTTAAAAATTCTGCATGCATTGCAGAAAAAAATCAGTCAGAAAATCTGTCATTTCAAAGCAGAAGCCATTTCAAGCAGTACTTCAGAATCAAACAACCAAGCTCTTGTTTTTCCTAGGGGCAGAGGAACAAATGTGAACTCAGCACTTGGAAGGGAAGATTTTTACCCTTCTCCACTGGGTGCTCACCAAACTGATCCCCCCGGCACCGCCTTACCACTCACACGGGGAATGGGTGGATAAACATATGAAGTCGAAAATGGCTGAGGGAACAGGTTGATTAAAATGGCCCACAGGAGACAAAGCCTCCCATATAGCTCTGCTGGTAACCCATGCTGCAACCTTTTTCATTTATTCACCTTCATTTTCTCCAAACTGAAACAAAACTCATGTTCAGGCTCACGAATACTTTGATCCTGCACAGCCTCCTCCCCTAATACGTATTTTACACCTGATGAAATAAGTGTATGATTCCTTCTGAGATCAGGTCTCCTCAATCCTGTGGCGGGTGATGTATCACCCCTGGCCCAACCTAAAAACATCATTTGGTGGCATCGGTATATGCACAGATCTCCAGTGTGATATTTTG
>NW_024812163.1:0-2654 GCF_019175285.1 Sceloporus undulatus | reverse complement strand
TAGTTTTGATGGGGAGTTTTATATGAACTGAGCACTTCCCATGGGATTCTCAGTATCGTGTTCTATGTTTGAAACTTTTATAATAATAATAATAAGAATAATAATAGAGTATATTTGTATTTCCTGCCTCTCCAAAGATCGAGGCGGGATTACAGCAATAAAATAATACAGAATAATACACAATAGTACAAAATATTAATACAATCAATAAAACACTTATATTGAATTTACAAATTCCTATTAGTACTCTAAAATCAATTTATCAGTAATCAGTGGTCAAAGTCGAGAGTGAGCTATTGTCATTGACTTTTATATAGAATCTGGTGGATAAGCCCATCGGAAGAGATTTCTTTTGAGTGCTTTCTTGAAGGCCTCTAGGGTGGTAATGCAACGGATCTCTTCTGACAGGCCATTCCATAATTTTGAGAATGCTGCTGTAAACACCCTGTGGGAAGTTGTTATTAACCTGGTACTATGATGTTCCAATAAGTACTTCCCTGATGTCCTGAGAGTGCGGGGCGGATTGTGTAGGCAGAGGCGTTCCCGCAAGTAACTCGGGCCTGAGCCATGTAGGGCTTTAAAGGTAATCACCAATGCCTTGTCTTGTGCCCGGAAGGTAATTGGCAGCCAGTGGAGAGAGTTTAATACTGGTGTTATATAGTCAAAACTAGATGTACCGGTGACCAATCTGGCTGCCTCATTTTATACCAATTGAAGCTTCCGGACTTGGTACAAGGGTAGCTCCAAGTAGATTGCATTACAGAACTGTAAACGAGAGATTAGAGTAGCGCAAGTACCACTGCTTTAAGATCCTTTCAGTCCAGGTAGGGACGTAGTTGGTGTATCAACCAAAGTTGATACCAAGTACTCCTGGCTGTCGCATCTATATGAAATGACAACTGCAGGGATGGATCAAGGAATACTCTCGAACCGCGAACTTTGTCCTTTAGGGGAAGTGTAACCCCATCCAGGACTGGTTGACAAATCTCCATCCCTGGACTTAGGGTACCTATATTGTGAGTACCTCTGTTTTCTCTGGATTCAGCCTGAGTTTGTTTTCCCTCATCCAGCCCATTACCGACCCAAGGCAGGCTTCTAGAGGAGAGATGCCATCCTCAGTCATTGCGACAGTCTTGGAATGGGCAGTTAAGTATAAGTCGAGATTAAACGGGGTAATACATTATTAAGATGACTTCCTCTTTACTGGAGATCACGGTTCTGGTAAATGTCTCCAATTACTTCAGTGTTTTGAAACATTAGCAGGTGAGCTGAGTGTTTCCTTAGCATGAGAAAAGACAGAAGGTCCATGCAGCCAACTTACTTTTTTGGACATACCGATTGCCACGGTCAATCAATATTGTAGGCTCCCAGATGGCAAACTATTTGACCTAAGGCTCGGTGTCCGTAATTTTTCTTCTCTTCGAAAGGCAACTCTAAGGGAGTTTCAGGAAATTATAGGCCACCTAAATTTGGCACGTAGGGTGGTGGAAAGAACACAGAGTTTAGGGGAAAAAAACTAAAAAAACTAAAAACTGTGATTTTATTGGAACCATGTATTAAAAACTGAACAAGGGTTAAAGCCAGCTGTGAGGCTTATTCTGGCCTATAAGCCACACTCTGAAAGTTGTTAAACAGAACTGGGCTTGAAAACTGCAATTCCCAGAATAATGCAGAACTATAACAATTCCTCTGTGTCTCACACCAAGTATGGAAACAAATAAGAACAGTATTGATATAGTTTACAGAGTGCACAAACAGAGGCTTGTACAATACAAAGGGATATGCAGTATGCCCAAAACGGATAAAAGTGTTAAAAGTTTCAGAAAAAGACCAAACGCGTTTCGACAATTGTCTTCATCAGTGGTCCAAAGAATTAAGCCACCTTGTCAGGTAGAGCATGTGGAAACCAGCTGTCCTTTTGGTAAGTGGAAGGTCAACTAAGACCCTGAGTCGTGCCTAAGGCTGGGGTGTGCCACAGATACTTGTCAGTTCAGGGTGGGTGGTGGCCCTTGGCAGGGTTTTTTAAAGGTGCTTATGAGAGCTGCCATTTATTACATTGTGCCACGTCTTCAACATATGCTGAAAGTTGCGGAAGCGAGCTTTACTAATTAGAAATTAGTATTACTAATACTAATTACTAATTAGTATTATTAGTACACTTACTGTTCTAATAATAAATAAATAAAAAATGTTTTTCTATCCTGCTTCTCTGTCTGAGACAACTGGGGCAGTTTACAAGTTAAAACAGTACAATCCCAGATCCCAGTATCCCCCCTATCCCCCCAAAAAACCAATTAAACAATTCGCAATCTAAAACATACTTTAAAATAAACAATTAGACAGTAGCTACTCAAATTTCTGGGAGCAAAGTTCCTTCCCTGGTGATGATGCCAACCCAACTAGAGAATCTGAAGGTGCACAGCTTTAGCCATTCGAATCTTGTGGCCATAAGGAGAGTTTCATGTAGCTTCACTTGCTTGGAGTCATTTCTTAAGTTATGCAAACCAGCAAGCAAACCAGACTTTGCAGCTGGTTTGAAAGAAGTGACTCCAAAAGAAAGGACTCATGGGTCACAGTGGCAGTAAATAAGAAAGAAAAGGGTTTGGCGGAAATGTGGAAACGTGCTTTATCTATCCAAATCTGCTCAAATTTCT
>NW_024812162.1:0-2654 GCF_019175285.1 Sceloporus undulatus | reverse complement strand
AATGGGGGCAAAGCCTTGAGAAGCCCTGGACCCCTGAGAAGAAGAGGAGGGGGCTTAGAGAGAGGAAGAAAGAGAAAAAGAAGATGAGGAGGAGGAAGAAAGGAAGAAAAAGGAGAGGAGGAAGAGGAGGGGAAGAGGAGGAGGAGAAAAAAAAACGGAATAACAAGAAGAAGAGAAGGAGGAGAAAGAGAAAAAGGGGAAGAACAAAAAGCAACTTGCCTGCAAAGCTCTGTCCGTTTGGAATTTGGAGCATGCCCAAATAAGGAAGCAGAGGGCTGGCCAATAGAGGCAGGGCAGTGCAGCAGACCCCGCCCCTGCTGGTTTCAGTCCTCCTGCTGCTGCTCCAGGCATGTTTCACAGGCAGCACTCTCTAGAAGGCAGGCAGCAGCCCTGGGAGCTCAGAGTTGGGCAGCCACCCGGGGGCGGGGCGGGACTGGGCACGCCCCCCAGGGGGCGGGAAAGTCCCTCCCACCACCGTGAAATGGCAAGCCTAGCTGAGAAGTAAATGTGGCTACAAAGTAAGAAATGGATCTGAAAGTGACTTAACGTCATTCTCTTACTACCCCCATCTAGAAACCCACAACTAAATTCAAAACAGCCCTTAAATAAACATACACAGAATATGCTGAAATATGGCAACTCTGAATTTGATCAGTGTAGGATTTACACATTTTGGAGAAGAGCTGCATAATCTGAGGTATTAAGAAGAAGGATACATTTGACAGGATGTGCCAACTCTTCATTTTGTAGCAACTGTCTTGGTCTAGTCAATTTATTTGAAGGGTGTGTGCATCTGGTTGAATTCCTTTTATTTCAGGACTGGTCAACCCTAGAGTGTCTGTGGTCTTTTTCCTGCTCCCAAGAAGCTTAGTGGGATGCACTAGGCCCCAAAACTAGCAAGCACAACTCAAATACAAATCAAGACTGAAAGTGATAAGATATCTATTCCCATATCCTCGGACATTTCACAGATGAAAAAAAGGACATGTGTGGCTAAGGAACGTTAGAGTGTGGTCAAGTTAGCCAACATTATTCATGAGAAAGAACACTCAAGCTAGGAATGAATGCAGCAGTTTGCTTTTGCCTTATACCAGCTATTGTGAGGGGCAAAGCTCCCCCTCCTGCTGAGTTGAGTGCAAACTACTTTTGTGATTTGAACTCATTTTGCAGCTATTGAAGTGAGCTGATGACAAAGGGGAAAGGTAGGAGGAGGAATGAGAAACTAGGTCCCTCTCCAGATGGGCTTTTTGCAGCATGTGCACACACCCCGCAACCCTAGCACGTTGTGCATGCACCACCGTTACGCAGCACCTTACACACGGCACGTGTAACCGTTACGTCGCAGCTGCGTAGCTTCCATACGGAGCTATGCAGCTGCGACGTATATGCACCATCTTTGGCGCTTTGCAGCACAGCAAAAAGAAGCCACTTTTTTGAGCTTCTTTTCTGCTGCGCAGATGCACCACACAATTTGTATGCTGCGGCACAGCTGTGCAGCAGAGAGAGGCGCCAAGGAGGCACCTCTTCTGGGCGGTCTGTACCCCACTTAGGACACCCTAAAAGCAGCTGAAAAAAATGTCAGGTCAGAGGATTAATCAGGACTGTATCTTCTAAATTGTAACAATTGGAAGGTATGTATTCCAATTTGATTTTGGGATTCTAAGACTTTTGTGTAACCAGGCTGGGCTGTGGATGTGTCTGTGATGAGTTACCACTCTTGGATGCTTCCACAAGTACAAATACCCTTTTTAAAATCTGGGGTGGATGTTGGGGGCAAGGAGCTGTGTGTGTGTGCATGCGTGCATGTGTGCATGCGTATTTGTATGTACTGTTCTCAAGCTGATCATAACCCATGGTGACCCCTTGAAGGTGGAATTTCCAAGACACGCTGTCTTCAACAGTTCTGCTCAGTTCTTGCAGATTCAGGGCTGTGCCTTTCTTGATTAAGACTAGCCATCTGATGTGTGGTCTTCCTCTCTTTCTACTGCCTTCTGTCCTTCCAAGCATCATTGTCTTTTCTAATGAGCCATGCCTTCTCACGATGTGGCCAAAGTACAACAGCCTAAATTTAGTTATCTTGGGTGCGTTACAGACCGCCCCTTTGGGGCGGCCTGTAGGCACTCCTTTCCCCGGTGTATCGGGGCCTCAGCTGCCACAACGGTAGCCTCCGAGGCCCCGATCCGCAAGGAAGGGGCAAAAGGCCGCTTTCCCATGGTCTGGAAAGGGGTGTCCTCGGGGCTTCAAGCCCCGAGAACACCTGATGGCGGCGGGGAGGAGGAGAAAGGGGCCACTTGGCCCCTTTCTCCTCTGCGTCGCTGGGCGCAGCCATCTAAAGGCTGCGCCCAGCAACGCAAACCTGGAAGGAGCTCCGAAACGGAGCTCCTTCTGGGGCTGTGGAAAGGGTGCACTAAGCACCCTCGCATGGCCCCACTATGTAACAACCGCGCTGCCTCGTTTCGAGGCAGCGTGGTCGTGACGTAGCCATGGCGGTGGCCGTGTGGAACGGCCGCCACCATTTTGTACTAGGGTTGGGGGGTGCAGAAGCGCCACCACTTCCTAACCCTAGTACGTGCTCAGCATGTACTTTAAGGCCCGTCTGTAACGGCTTTGGTTTCCAGGAAGAGTTCTGACTTGATCTGTTCTAGGCCCATTTG
>NW_024812161.1:0-2654 GCF_019175285.1 Sceloporus undulatus | reverse complement strand
CAGGGCAGTTAAAGCAATCTCCAGCTAAATTATTTCTGCAGTGTGTTCAAAATCCTTCCGTGTAAGAATATACAGCACCTGAGAAGGATGCCCATCCAAGCTCTCTTTAATGACCTCTAAAGAAGGAGAGTCCAGCCCATCTCCCAAGGTGACTAGCTATTACAGTTTTTAAAAAGTTATTTCTGACATGTTCATGGATTTATCTTTTATTTTCTTTTTGCAATTTGAATCCGTTGTTTTCCATTCCAGTCTTCCAAGCAACAGAAAACAGGCTCCCTCCCCCTTCTCCCATAACATAGCTTTAGACAGGAGCATCAGTAGGGGGCATGAGGGGTGCAGCCCATGCAAGGTGAGATCCTAAGAGGGAATGATGTGACTGCTCTCCAAACATCTGCCTTTGGGCAGAAATGGAATCTGGTGTTAACTTGTGTCCCTTTAAAACACTGAAGAGATGGTGTGAGTGAGGCAAAGCTCAGGAGGAGAAAGAAATGCCCAGTTTTTTAAAAAAAAAATGTTAAAGTTTTAACATTTAAAATTTATTTTTTTAAAAAAAAATTCTTTAAAATCACGCCTTACCAATTTTCACTTTCACATGAAACGATGTACGTGTAAATACATTTAGGCTGTGGGTATACTATTGTTATTTAAAGATAACATTTTAATTTTGCCAGTTGTTTATGTCACCGCTATTACTATTACATTCAATGATATACAGTAATTACAATTTTTTGGATAACATTGCCCCCCCAAAAAAATTACTAAGCATTCTGTGTGGTGTGGTATAGGAGGAGGTCAATGCGACGGTGACGCCAGGAGTTACTGCATCAGGTGACACCAACCCTAGTCCTTAGATATTAAAAAGATAGCTCTCATGTCAACTCTCAGTCTTCTCTCTCCAAGCTAAGCATACCCAGCTCCCTAAGCTGTCTCTGATAAGACTTGTTTTCCTGATCTTCATTCTTCCTGGTAGCACTTCTCTGGACAAGTTGCAGCTTGTTTATATCTTTCCAGGGTCGGCTTTGGGTATTTGGCCACCCTAGGAAAGAAATATTTTGGCACCCCCACCGCCCTTCGTAATTATTTTCACCCCTTGATTTCCGCTGTTTTGTTTGTTAAAGCTAAACATGACATGAAACCTAGGTTCCAATCTCTTGTCACAGTATTGAGAATTAGTCCCCCCCCCAAAAAAAATATAGGTTTCTACAGGTTAAAGATTTTTTTATTGCTGTGACATTTGGAATGGAGTTTCAATAAGAAATACAGAAACACAGGAAAATAGTGTTTCTAATGCTGCCCCTAAATTTGGCTGCCTAGCTCGCCTATATGGATGAGCCGACCCTTGAACTATGGCTTGACCAAAGTGGAAAAGAGTGGAACAACTACTTCCCTTGCTCTGGATACTATGCTCCTGTTCATGCACCCCAGATTTGTTGATAAACCACACTGTTGACTCATTTTTAGCTTGTAGTCCACTAAGAGCTCCAGATCCTTTTCATGTATATCAGGTATCACTAATCCTATCTTTGTGTACAATTTTTTCAGCGATGCTGTAGTAATTTATATTTATCCTCACTGAAATTTGTCTTCTTAATTTTGGCCCAGCTCTTTACTCTCTCACTCTCTCTCTCTGTTATCATATTTTCACCCACTTTTCATGCCCAAGACCTTATGCTGGGAATGATACAGTAACCACATTTTTTGTGAGCAAGAATGGATATAATTTCTTCAAAGGCACCTTGGCAATGTTGGCATGAAGCAGTGATTTGTAGCAATGCCACAAGACAATCTCAATGAGCCTCTTAAATTCTAGAAACATTTGCATGACAAGACATAATCCATCAGATGTGCAAATACAATGTATTGTAGAGCTTTCAAATTGCAAAAGGATAGTATTAACCAGGACCCAAAATACCCTGGACTGAAGACCACGTCCAAAAGTTTCGTCTGTTACCATTCATGCTGAAGGGTCTAATCCTCTGTCATATATCTCCCTTCTGAGGATATATTCTGCATGGCAGCATCTTAAAGTTAATCCAGGTTAATTGTACAGATCCATTGGTGTAAAGAAATGTGGGTCTAGGACTGGGAGGGACGTTGGTGGTATTGAGATAGGACTTATCTAGCAAGGACATAGCGTTTCACTTGACTAGGTCAAGGGATAGATTCCTGAATGGTGAGCTCCACATCTTCCACCCAGTTTGGCAGGCTTAGTTAATCCTCTAAGAGTGAGTCTACACTGGTAAGAAAATTCAAATTGCTGGTTATGACCTATAAAGCCCTATACAGCTTAGGTCCAGATTATTTGAAGAATCATATCTCCCCATATGAATCTGCCAGAACACTAAGATCTTAGAGGGAAAGCTTTCTCTTGATCCCACCACCATTGCAGACTCACTTGGTGAGGACACAAGAGAAAGCCATCTCAGTCACTGTTCCCACACTTTGGGACCCGCTTCCACAAGAGGCTAGCCTGATTCCCTCCTTGCTTGCTTTTTATCAGCAAACCAAGATATTTTTATTTAAGCAAGCATTTAAAAATTTATTATATAAACATGCTACAGTGGCTTCTGTGAGTGGATGTGTGTGTTTTGCTCATGTCTTTTAGCATTAGTATATTTTAATGTAGTTTTATACAATTTGTAGATGATTTTAAA
>NW_024812160.1:0-2655 GCF_019175285.1 Sceloporus undulatus | reverse complement strand
TATTATTATTATTATTATTATTATTATTATTAAGAGGATGTGCTACTTCCATCAGACACTGCATATATTTCTATAGAACATCTACTAGATATCATCAACTATATCATTTGTTATAATTAACAATATTTTATATGTATTAATTTAGTTCCATTTCTTCTCTGCAAACCCAATACAATATCTTATGCAATTCTAGTTTGTTTGTTTTTTTAAAGTGTCAAGAGGACTTTGATCTTCCCTGTTCTTTTGGAGATATTTATGATTTCTATTATTTTCAGTCTGTGTTCTTCCTCCTCTATCTATTCACATTAATGAAGAACAACATAGCTGCATATCTATCCCATAGCAAAGTTGCTCTCTGGCCCATTCAACTGATGATAGAGGAAGATGTTGGAATAATAGGCTGACAGCATATTTCTGGCTTACATAGAATAGACATTATACTTTTCCCATCCTCCCACAGCTTTCTAAATTACTCTATCCTTGCATTCTGCTTTCCCAGAACTTGACCACTGGATCATTCCCTAATGTACAGAAATGTGGCTATTGCTTTAGTTGATGCTGCCTGATGTCAGTCTGCAAATCTCTATCACTCAGAGCCATTAGTTAATTATAAGATTTCATACAATCTAATAAGCATGGCTATTAGGCAAGAAAACACATCTAAAAACTGTCTCAGCTGAAAAATGTCAGCCATTATGGCTGCTAGTTCTATAGTCCATTCTGTCTGCTGTGTTTTTGATATACATTTACTATACACAGTTAATATGAAAAGCCTGATTTCAAAATAAACCGATTGCCCACTTGAGTCTTATTTACATTATATATATTCAATGTGAATATACTGTCAAACATGGATGCCTCTTTGACTTTCATTCAAGCACATAGTACCAAAACAAAATATGAAATTCTGCTGCCCAGTCTTAGAATATGTCCTCTAAGATCACCATTCTGACTGAGGTCTGAACTCATATCAAATTTTTGCTGGCCTCATAACAGGCCCTTGTCATTCAAGCATCTACTGAGTGACATCATGACTTTGGCTGATCAGGAAACTATGCCTTGCCATTTCCAATCAGGACTTTAATACAATAGTGATTCACATATCTGTGATTTCCAAGCATGCATATGAAGATCAGCAATGCCACTATTTTTCTCATACCAGAAATTTTACTGAGCAATGTAACCTTTTCAGATCCAGTTCTTCTATTTTTTTTTATCTGTCTACAATTATTCACAGTCCTATTAAGGAATGTATACCTCCTTCCCCCATCTCCATTCTCATACTTTTCAAGGCACACCTACAAGACATACATCAATTTGAAACTATAGAAGAGGGATTTGTGGTTGCAGGAGAATGAACATATTGTAGTTGTTGAACTATTTTCTACAAGTCATTACAATGTCCCAGTACAAGGAGTGGCAGGAACAAGGAACAGCATGAAGGCAATGGGGGAAGAATAACTCAAATGGCGGAAGGTAAACATGACAGGATATACTACACTCAAGGATTAGCATAACTAATTTCTCGCTCACATAAAAAACGTCAAGCATGGTCTCTTGGGATTAGTTCCAATTACAGTATATCTGCTGAATCAGCTGTTGAATATTTAGTCAACAAATAGCTAAATTCAACTGATTCAGTGGTTCTACTGTTGCTAGGACTAACAGTAGGATTTAGGGCCAGATATATACAATTATAGAGAGCCAGTGTGGCATAGTGGTTTGAATGTTGGACTGTGACAGGGTTCAATTCCTTGCTCAATCACGAAGCCCACTGGGTCACCTTGGGCAAATCCATGTTCTCAGCCCTAGGGGAAGGCAATGGCCAACTTCTGAACAAATCTTGCCAAGAAAGGTGATAGGTTTGCCTTTGGGTTGCAACAATCATAGACTTGGAAGAGACCACAAGGGCCATCCAGCCCAATTCCCTGCCATGCAGAAACTCACAATCAAAGCACCCCTGACAGATGGCAATCCAGTCTCTGTTTAAAAACCTCCAAAGAAGGAGACTCCACTACTCTCTGAGAGAGCTTCTTCCACTGTCGAGCAGCCCTTACTGTCAGGAGGTTCCTCCTAATGTTGAGGTGGAATCTCTTTTCCAGTATCTTGCATCCATTGTTCTGGGTCCTGTTCTGTCCAGCAGCAGAAAACTAGCTTACTCCCTCCTCAATATGACATCCCTTCAAATATTTAAACACAGCTATCATATGCACTCTTAACCTTCTCTTCTCCAGGCTAAACATACTCAGCTCCCTAAGTCATTCCTCATAGTGCATGGTTTCCAGACCCTTCACCATTTTAGTCACCCTCCTTTGGACACACTCCAGTTTCTCAATATCCTTTTTAAATTGTGGTGCCCAGAACTAGACAGAGTATTCTAAGTGAGGCCTGACCAAAGCAGAATAGAGTGGCACTATTACTTTCCTTGATCTAGACACTATACTTTTATTGATGCAGCCTAGAATCGCATTGGCCTTTTATATTGCCACATCACACTGTTGACTCATGTTCAACTTGTGGTCTACTAGGACTCCTAGATCCCTTTCACACATAGTCTCATTCAGCCAGGTGTCCCCCTGTATTCCCATCTCGATCCATAGAGAGAGACGGGAAATATAAATTTATTATTATTATTATTATTATTATTATTATTAT
>NW_024812159.1:0-2655 GCF_019175285.1 Sceloporus undulatus | reverse complement strand
GCAGAAACGACGTGATGGCAGACACCTCACATTAAGAGGCTGTTGAGGGGAGTTTTCCAACAGGGCCTGCCCACCAGACATCGTTTTCCATCTTGGGATGTGAACACGGTCTTAAGGCTCTGACAGTTGGTCCGATCAAGTCCCTTTGGAAGGCCTTCCTCAAACACCTCTCCCTCAAGGTCATCTTCCTCGTGGCCATTCCCTCCGCCAGATGGGTGTCAGAGCTGGGCCCCTGTCGGTACATAAAGACTTGTGTATTTTTAGGCCTGTCTCAGTGTGCCTTTGTCCAGACCCTACCTTCGTGCCTAGGGTCAACTCAGCCTTTCAGGTGTCACAGGACATTCTCCTGCCTTTATTCGGCCCCGATCCTAAGAAGGACTTGGAAAAGACCTGGCACACATTGAATGTGCGTAGAGCCCTCAAAATCTACATCAAGAGGACTTCAACCTTAAGGTCATCTGAGAGGTTGTTTGTTTTCCTTTCTTCCAGGCTTTTTGGGGTGCAAGGTATCTGCCTCAACTCTGAATAGGTGGGTCAGGTCTGGTATTCAAGAGAGCTACTGAACTCTTGATGTCGCTCCACCCGAGGGGGCGATGGCGCACTCAACCAGGAGTGCATTGACAGCTGCGACCCTGGCCACTAGCGCCTCTCTGTCAGACATTTACAGGGCGGCCACATGGAAGTTGCCTTCGACCTTCATAAGACAGTACAAACTGGACATGTCTTAGTATGCTGAGGCGTCATTTGCAAGGAGGGACCTCCAACAGATTGTGTCGGTGGCCACAGTCTTCTAGCAGCACTTCCCTCCCAGTTCGAGAGGGCTTTTGTAAATCCCAGAATACAGGAGGTTAGGACCCTGTCTGCTGGGAAAACGAACGTTGGTACTTACCCGTGATACATTCATTTCCAGCAGACAAGGGTCCTAGCATCCTGCCCCCCCGTGCGCTGCCTGAGGCCTCCGACCCTGACTGCCTGTTGATGGACCTGCCTTGTTCTTCTTCTTGTTGTTGCTGGATTGGTTTTTCTGAGTTCTTGTTTGTTCTTGGACTAGTTTTTTCTAAGGTGTTCTAGTTAACCCTTAGATTATGTTACTAAAGTTCAGTTCCTTGATTACCTTACTAGTCGCTTGGCTTGTTATTGACTGAGGCTCAGGGGGGCTAGCTCCTCCCTATATAGGGGCCGGTCTTTTATTGTCCCTGCCTACAGGAGCAAATAGGAGGAGCTAAACCCAGAATACAGGATCCTAGGACCCTTGTCTGCTGGAAATGAACGTATCACAGGTAAATACCACGTTCGTTTTTCTTCCTCACTGGAACTGTTTGAAATTGTGCCTTCAGTATCTCTCTTTTGAGAAACTCCCATCTGTCCTGAACTACGTTCTCTTTTAGTATTTCTGACCATGGAATCACCCTCAATACTTCTTTAAGTTTACTGAAATCTGCTCTCCTAAAGTCTAGAATGCGTGTCTAAGTCATCCTTGTTGGTTAGGATCAGATCCAAAATAGCTGACCCCCTTGTTGCCTCTTCCACCTTTTGGACCATGAAACTGTCTTCGAGGCAAGTGAGGAATTTGCTAGACCTTGAGGATTTGGTCGAGTTTGAATTTCAGCAAATATCAGGATAGTTGAAATCACCCATCACTACTACATCTCTCTTTTCTGAGTGTGTGGTCATCTGTTCTAGAAAGACATCATCCAGTTCCTCAGTCTGAATTGGAGGTCTGTAGTAGACTCCCACCGTAACATCCTTGTTGTTTCCCTCCCATTTAAATTTATCCAGATGCTCTCTACCTGGCTTCCAGGATTGATGTCCTGGATCTCTTCACTGGTGTAAATGTCCCTGACATATAATGCTATTCCTCCTCCTTTCCTGTTTGGCTGGTTTCTCTTAAAATGTTTACTACATTCCAATTATAAGACTCATCCCACCAGGTTTTAGTGATGCCTATTTTATCATATTTCCTTTGTTGTTCTAGGAATTCGAGTTCATCTTGCTTATTTCCCATGCTCTGTGCATTAGTGCAGAGACATCGCAGACCATGCTATTTGTGCAATGTTTTCCCCTCCCACTGTTTGGGTCTTTGCACTGTTTGCCTTGCTCCCTCTATGACACTTTGACTATTTCCTCTGGCCCTTTTGCCTTCCAGAATATTGTCTCCCTCCCCCATATAACTCAGTTTAAAGACCTCCTGATCAAATTTTTGAGACTGCTGGCAAAAACATTTCTGCCAACTGGTATGAGATGAATCCCATTCTTTGCCAGAAGTCCCTCCTCATGGAACCTCAGACCATGATCCAAAAATCCAAATTGTTCTTGGAGGCACCATCTGAGGAGTCAGTGATTCACCTCTGCTATTTATCCCTGCTTTCCTGGACCATGCCCTTCAACTCGGAGAAGACATGAGATGACAACCTATGCATTCAGCTCTTTCAGCTTCCTACCCAGAGCCTCAAAATCCCATCTGATATTCTGAAAGCTGTGCCTTGCAGTATCATTGGTTCCCAGATGGACCAAAAGAAAGGGGTAATGGTCTGTAGGCTTGACAAATCTTGTCAGACTCTCTGTCACATCACAGATCCTTGCCCCAGGAAAACAATACACTTCTCAAGAAATTGTGTCAGGCCCACAAACCACTGAGGGCTGTTCCTGTTGCTG
>NW_024812158.1:0-2655 GCF_019175285.1 Sceloporus undulatus | reverse complement strand
TATGTGATTAATAGATAACAGATAGGGAGATGAGAGAGAGAGAGAGAGATAATAGAGACAGAGAGACACGAGAGATGATAGATAGATAGATAGATAGATAGATAGATAGATAGATATGAGATGACAGATAAATAGATGATAGAGACACATGATTGAGAGAGGGGAGAATAGATAGATAGACAGATGAATAAATGAATAGATAGATGATAGAAAGATAGAGATAATATTTTTTTAAAAAAACATTTAAATATATTTTAATACATGTATTGTTTTTAAAAGCCACCATGTCTCTGGACCGGCGACTTGGGGCTGAAAGAGAAAGCCAGCGACCTCTCTGGGCTCCAGCCTCGTTTAGGATGATGGCCTTGAGCCCTTCATCCATCCATCCATCCATCCAACCCACCCACTCAGCCTCTGCTCTCCAAGGCGCCACGCTGGCTTCCCAAAACAAAACAAAACAAAACAAAAAATACAGGATGCAGGCAGCCTCTATGAATCCGGAGCGAGGAGGCTGGTCAGCAAGAATGCTTTCTTGAAGTGTCGGATGATTTCGTAGACTTCCGAGGGGAATTCTCCTTTCCGCAGGGAGGTGGCAGCCCTCGCAGCTAGACCCGACTTTTCTTGCCTTTTAAAATGCGGCACAAGCTCTCAACCCTCAACACCGGTTATAGGAAAAGGAAGCCACGCTTGGCCCTATTTCTTTTTATCTATTTATCATCTCATATCCATCATCTATCATCTCTTTCTTCTCTCTCTCTCATCTCTCATCTCATATCTATCAATTCTCTCTCATCTCTCTCTCTATTATCTATCGAACACCTATCTCTCTCTTCTATCATCTCTCTCTCTCTCTCATCTATCATTTATATCTACCATCTCTCTATCTATCTCTCTATCATCCCTCTATCATCTATCTATTTCTCTCTTTCTATCATGGAGGAACGCGTGTCAAACTGTACCGATTCACACGTGCTTCGAAACTTCCGGAGATTCCTGTTTTCGCAACGCAAAGGACCGAGCCTATTTCATTCCGGAAAAGCTACGATTTGCACCTTGGTCTCGTTTCTGGGATGTTTCTTTGGATACAAAGAGGAAGTGCATTCATTTCTCTTTAGTTATTAGTTACGTTTTTAACTTCGGTATGGTTTTTTTTACATGTTAATTCTATACTCTTTTAAAGAGTCGGTTTTCACTGTTATTAAAAATTGTTACTATACAGTGTTATTTTTAATTTTTATTTGTTTATTTTGCGATCCGCCTTGGGTCCCTTTCTCTGGGAGAAAGGCGACATATTTTAAAAAATGAAATAAAACGATAAACCAATGATAAATTCTGGGGGAAGACTCTTCGTACAAGAGACCCCTCTATATGGTTTCAGTTCCAATAAAATGTCAGCAACCCCCACTTCGGATTAAGGAGATGTCGGATCGGGTTCGTCCTCTGCCAGTTAGACGAGAAATTGGGAGCAAGATGAATGCAAATCCCCAAAGAAATGAATTTTGTGGCTCCATTTCTTGCAGGTGGCTCAGAGACCCCAGTCTTATAGGATGCGACCCTTTTCCCTCTCACTCTTCCCTTGTTTTATTCAAGGGGTTTCTTTGGGGTCGGATGCAGACACACCTTTAGAATAAGTCTTGAAACCTTCCTTTGACAACCCACAATCCGTTCACACCTTCCCCTGCGATTTCCCATACAAAGCCCGACCTTCGCAAAAGCAAACCACGAATAAATAAATGCATTATTGATACACACACACACACACTTGAGAGAGAGGCAGAGGCAGCATCGCGTAGTGGTTTGGGTGCTGGACTATGGCTGCATCCGCACTGCCGACATAAACCGGTTTGACGCCACTTTAAACTGCCCGACTCAGTGCGATGGAATCCTGGGAATCGTACTTTGTTGTGGCGCCGGAGCTCTCTGGCAGAGAAGGCTCAGCGTCTCACAAAACTACACAGTTCCCTAGTATTCATCCCTGGTGGATGAATTATGGTCCAAAACACACCGCAGAAATAATCCACCTTGAGACCGCTTTAACTGCCTTGGTTCAGTGCGAAGGAATCCTGGGAATGTTGTGGCACCAAGAGATCTCTCATAGAAAAGGCTCAATGGCTCACAAAACTACAGTTCCCAGAATTCCCAAGCATCGAGCCAGAGAAGTTAAAACGGTCTCAAACGGGATTATCTCTACAGTGTGTTTTTGGCCTATGTTCTTCTCTCTCTCTCGCTCTCTCTCCCACACACACACATAAACACACACATTACATATGTGTGTGTGTGTGTGTGTGTGTGTGTGTACACACACAGATATCTATCTATCATCTATTTGTGTGTGTGTATATACACACACACACACATATAAATAAACACATGCAAACACACATATATATGTATATATTTGAATATATTTATATACTCACAGAGAGATAGAGAGATAGATAGATAGATAGATAGATAGATAGATAGATAGATAGATAGATAGATAGATAGATAGTGATATATATATATAGTAGGGTTTTTTGTTGTTAACTGCCTTCAGTCGATCTCGACCAACGACGACCCTATGGATGGGACATCTCCAACCCCCCAGTTATATATATATTTGTACAAATGTCTGTCTATCTATCTATCTATCTATCTATCTATCTATCTATC
>NW_024812157.1:0-2655 GCF_019175285.1 Sceloporus undulatus | reverse complement strand
CTAAATGCACAACCAGGGTTGGGGAGGCGGAGTTTCTTTATATATATGTCCCTGAGAGCAATTGGAAGTCACTTGGGGGGCACCCGAAATGGCAGGGTTTAGAAGCCCCGATGGCCAGAAGAAAACTGCTTGCGCTCCCCATCCCCAGGCAGCCTGAGCTGAGTTTTGGAAGCCTCACATTGCGCACTGAAAGGCAACACAGGGAAGCATTTGGCGAGGGGCAGGCCATGGGCATGGGAAAGACCCTCCTTTGCACACGGGCCCCTTCCACACATCCCCTTTTCCCCTCGAGAGGGAGCAAACAGGGCAAGACTCTCTCCCCTCATCCCTTGGTGAAAAGGTCCCATCTGGAAAGGCAACCACATGCCAAAGGACAGCAGCTAAAGGGGATGTTACATGTTTACACATGAACCATCTATGTCACTTGAAGCAAGCAAGAGGAGGGGAAAAGTGTGGCCAGTGAGTAACAGAGGGAGCTCTCAAATAAATGGGGCAGGGAGCAGTGGGAGAAGGTGCCCTAAAGGCCAGCACCCAGATATAACTGTTATCCCTGTCAGTCAAAAGCTGGAATGTGTTGAAGAGAGGGAAACCTGGGGGGGGAGATGTGCATGAGTGTGTGAGCGAGTGTGAGGAGGGTTAACATATCAGGAAGACAAGAGTCTTGTTTCTCTGTTCCCAAGAGGGCCCTTCCAGAAAGGAAACAAGCACTAGGTTTGCAGAATCAGCTCCTTACATGGCGCCCGTTGTTTGCAAGAGGTAGTTCTGACAGCCACACACACACCCCGGCTGTACCCAAATTATCCCTTAACATGGCATGTACCCCAGCCTACCTAAAGGAACAGCACAAGGTGAGGACAGAAAAGCAAGTGATTTCTAAAAAATCTGCCTTGGGTGTTGTGGTTCCCTACCAGGAAAGAAAACAGAGATGGGGGAAGAAAGAGAATGAGGCACACCGTCTCCCTTCTCCTCCTTGAAAAACTAGAGTGGGAAACGCTCACACAGCTCCAGAAGGCTTATGCTGAATGCCTGGCTCTTCACAGGCATGATCAATATTTCCTTTTAATAAGCTTGCAAGGCAGCCGTGGAGGCTTGAATAAATGGCCTATCAGCTGCCCCTGGGTCAGCAGCATTCATCCGGACTTTCAGCCCTAGGGTATGTGTGGTGCTGGGGAAGCTCCCTTTCTCTCCCCTCCCCATCTCGACCGTTGTGACTGGCTTGCCACATCCCAGATGCTTTGCCTCAGATGCTCCTCTTCACAGGGACGGAACCAACCAGAAGGGCTTTTCAGTTGTGCCAAATTTCTCCACTTGAAAATCTTAAAGCACTGAGGTGGAGAAGAGAGACTGAAAGTTGCAAAGCACCAAGGTGAGGAAGCAGTGCCTGGTCTGGTGTGTGTGTCCATGAATGTGTGTGTGTGTGTGTTCCTAGCAAGAGAGTGAGGGGGGTCTCCAAACCAACCAGGGCTGCAAGCCTTGGATGGGTACAGAGGAGAACGGGAGCCTTGGAAGGGAAAGAGCAGGAAAGTAAAAAATGGTGGGTTTTTTGGTTGCTACTGGCACGGTGTTTTGAGAGGTTCCTTGTGGCTGGAGTGGTCAGGGGGCAGCCAAGGCTGGCGGGGCTGCTGCAGGTGGCGGAGTGGCCCCATCAGCTGGAGGTGGCTGGGCTGCTGGAGGATCTGAAGAGGAAGACAGAAAAGGGAGAATTAGAACAGGCAGCTCACGAGGGGCATTTTAAACTTTTGGACCATTCTTTATATAACAACAACAACAACAACAACAACAACAACAACAACAACTTATTTATAGCCCGCCCAATCACGAAGAATCTGGGCGGGTTACAACAATAAAATACATCAATTACAATAGAGTAAAAATCAAACCCTAGACCTACCCCCCCCCCCATACCCAGTACTAAAACAGAATTAAACAATAATAGTTTTTCCCTGTAAGGCAGGGATGAGCAACTGTAGGTGGGATGGGGCTGCAGCCTCCTGCCTTGGACCTTGGAGGGCTGCATGCCCCCCACCGCACCCTGACATTTTGTTGAAATTTCTTTTGTCCCCAAATGCACCCCACCTAGAACCCTGAAGGGGGATTGCGTTGGGGAAAGTACTCCATGTTTTTCACCCTCTGCGTGCCATTCTAAGCTGAGGAGAGCCTTGCTTTCCAACAGGAAGCGACCTGGAAGTTGACTTCTGGTCATTTCCTTTTAGGAAAAAGGCCACTCCTGGGTCTAAAATGGCCCAGGGGCACACAAATGTGGCAAAATCTCCACCTGTGCACCTGGGGGTTCCAGGTGGGCTGCATGCAGTCCATGGCCCACACTTTCCTCACATAAAGCCACCTTGAATTCCTACCTAGGAAAAAGGTGGAAGAAAAACAAATGTAATGAATGTATTAAAAAGGAGGAGAAGAGAAAGGAAGAAGAGTTGAGGGGCCATCTTTTCACAGGTAATAGGATGCCATTTCTTTGGAAGAAAGAGTGTAGGCTTTGACTGAAGAAATACTACCAACATTTTTATTTTCCATTTTTCTCACTTTCCTTGACGCACTTTTGTCTTTTCCCCTAAACGTCATTTAAAAATAACTCCAAGTTAAAATATACGGTACATATATTGTTGTTGTATGCCTTCAAGTCATTTCTGAGAAAACAAG